>NW_028157487.1:172500-182500 GCF_964263955.1 Coregonus lavaretus
GGGTAGCATGGTAGACAGAGAGAGAGACAGAGACAGAGACAGAGAGAGAGAGAGAGAGAGAGAGAGAGAGAGAGAGAGAGAGAGAGAGAGAGAGAGAGAAAGAGAGAAGGGAAACATTAGCAGTAAAATGGCCCGTACTGAAGAGCTCAGGGACTTTCAATGTGGCACCGTCATAGGATGCCACCTTTCCAACAAGTGAGTTCGTCAAATTTCTGCCCTGCTAGAGCTGCCCTGGTCAACTGTAAGTGCTATTATTGTGAAGTGGAAACATCTAGGAGCAACAACGGCTAAGCTGTGAAGTGGTAGGCCACACAAGCTCACAGAACGGGACCGCCGAGTTCCAAACTGCTTCTGGAAGCAACGTCAGCACAATAATAGCTTAATGAAATGGCCGAGCAGCCGCACACAAGCCTAAGATCACCATGCGCAATGCCAAGCGTTGGCTGGAGTGGTGTAATGCCCGCTGCCATTGGACTCTGGAGCAGTGGAAACACGTTCTCTGGAGTAATGAACCACCTTTGGGGGGAATTGGAACGCTGACTGCGAGCCAGGCCTAATCGCCCAACATCAGTGCCCGACCTCACTAATGCTCTTGTGGCTGAATGGAAGCAAGTCCCCGCAGTAATGTTCCAACATCTAGTGGAAAGCCTTTCCAGAAGAGTGGAGGCTGTTATAGCAGCAAAGGGGGGACCAACTCCATATTAATGCCCATGATTTTGGAATGAGATGTTCGACGAGCAGGTGTCCACTTTTGGCCATGTAGTGTATGTAAGCACAGAGTAAAACCGTTCTACCAAAAATGTGTGATGGATTGCATGGATCTTTGTGTGGATTGTGTTGAATACAGCAACTGAAATATGATATATAGTATACGATTCATATAATGAATAGCATTACAGAGCGACAAGAAAGGAGAAAACATTACATAAAAAATCACTGAGTAGATGCACTGAGAAATATCTCCTAATCAATTAATATCTTAACTTATTAACTAATAACCATCATTAAGTCTTGATCGCTGGTACAAAACGCCTCAGTATGCCTAAAACAATACATACTGATTGCTTGGCTTAATCTTATACGCTTTATCTATTCTATCTAATTTAGATAGATAGCAACGAGAGATGAAACCTCCTAATATTTAATATTTTCAATTATTTCCAGAGAAAATTGATCTAGCCTTCAGTATCGGCACGATGTAGTTGGGACTCGTGTCTGGTTTAAAAGATGTTTCAAATGGAGCTGAAATCGCCAAATGTCAGTCATTTCTGATCCCTCTGATCCTTCCATGACAAACATGATGACATTCAGAAGAAAGGGAGGGAGGCCCACACCTCAAAAGGCCTGATAAAACAGAGTTCATATCGGTGACTGTCAGGGAATCACCTGTATATTAAAGGGAAGCTTTTCTCCAAAAGAGAGGTTGGAACAGTTCGCATGAGTGGTTCTCACAGTCATATCATATGTATACACAGGGTTGGATAGGTTACTTTCTTAATGTACACCTATGCATTTACCCAAACTCAGTAATGTAATCTGATTACTTTCAGTTACTTTCAGATAACTTTCCCCTTAAGAGGCATTATAAGAAAACAACAATGTATATTAACACATTAAGCGCCATTATTGCAAAATAAATCAATGTTAGAGTTTACATAGCTGGCCATAAATGGATGCTGCATTTTACTTTATGGGTTATGTAGGCTTCCAACCCATTGCTTTCTACTTCAACACAGATAATAAAATGATTAGGCTTTATATTTACATTAAAAACCAAAGTCTATCAGATTTCCAGTCATTCCAATTAATTACGGTCCCTTTAGAAAGTATTCACGCCTCTTGAGTTTTTCCACATTTTGTTGTGTTACAAAGTGGGATTAAAAGGGATTTCATGTCAACGATCTACACAAAATACTCTGTAATGTCAAAGTGTAAGAAAAATTTTAACATTTGTAAAACATTAGGGAAAAATATAACAATAATATATCTTGATTAGATAAGTATTCAACCCCCTGAGTCAATACATGTTAGAATCACATTTGGCAGTGATTACAGCTGTGAGTCTTTCTGGGTAAGAGAATCTCTAAGAGAATCACACACCTGGAGTGTGCAACATTTACCCACTTATCTTTTCAAAATTCTTCAAGCTCTGTCAAATTGGTTGTTGATCATTGCTAGACAACCATTTTCAGGTCTTGCCATAGATTTTCAAGCAGATTTAAGTCAAAACTGTAACTCGGCCACTCAGGAATATTCACGGTCTTCTTGGTAAGCAACTTCAGTGTAGATTTGGCCTTGTGTTTTAGGTTATTGTCCTGCTGAAAGGTGAATTAATCTCCCAGTGTCCCAATGTTGTTGATCCATCCTCACTTTTCTCCTATCACAGCCATTTAAACTCTGTAACTGTTTTAAAGTCACCATTGGCCTCATGGTGAAATCCCTGAGCGGTTTCCTTCCTCTCTGGCAACTGAGTTAGGAAGGACGCCTGTATCTTTGTAGTGATTGGGTGTGTTGATACACCATCCAAAATGTAATTAATAACTTCACCGTGCTCAAAGTGATATTCAAAGTCTGCTTTATTTTTATTTTTTACCCATCTACCAATAGTTGCCCTTCTTTGCGAGGCATTGTACAACCTCCCTGGTCTTTGTTGTTGAATCTGTGTTTGAAATTCACAGCTCAACTGAGGGACCTTACAGATAATTGTATGTGTAGGGTACAGAGATGAGGTAGTCATTACAAAATCATGTTAAACACTATTATTGCACAGAGTGAGTCCATGCAACTTATTATGTGACTTGTTAAGCAAATTATTAATTTGCCATAACAAAGGGGTTGAATACTTATTGACTCAAGACATTTCAGCTTTTCATTTTTTATTAATTTGTAAAGATTTAGAAAACATAATTCCACTTTGACATTATGGGGTATTGTGTGTAGGCCAGTGATACAAAATATAAATGTAATCCATTTTAAATTCAAGCTGTAACACAACATAATGTGAAAAAAGTCCAGGGGTGTGAATACTTTCTGAAGGCACTGTAAATACCCCTTGATCTTTAAGAATAGGACTTGGAAATATGGAAATATAGATTAGTCAAATCGTTTTAGCTGAACATAACCCCAAAAACAAAGGACTTCTTAGTCTACTCCAGAGACATACAGTATTGTTTATATTTCTAAATACATAGTTCTGGCCTACTTATGTTTTTGTCATTGTGGACTGATTGGGCTCATTGCTTCAAAACATGGTTGAAATAAATGCTGCTCTCATGGAACGTCATCGCTTTGAGCACTACCGAAAAGTGCTATTTTTGTGACGTTTTTGTTGGGGACACTATAGAATTAGGAATTAGAATACTTTGTTAATTTAATAGGATCTCTATGTGTGACACTTTGATATCTCAATAATTTGCAGCTGTTGAAGTCTATCAAAAGTGTACGAGTTTGGGGCATGTGTCAAGGCCTTTGGACTTTTTTTTAATTGGCATGATTTAGATTGAGAAATAAAAGCCCTACTCGGGGTCTTCTTAAATTAAACTGGTTTCTGACAGTATGTGTGGAGCACAATACCACGGAGGAGTTTACAAGGGAGGAACTCCCTCAAACTTGTATTCTATAGGCTGTGATCCACACTATGCAGCTGTTGCAACAGCATATTTTTCAATGGCTGTCCACGGATCGCAAAAACAATGATTGATCGGCAGCTTAGCCTACACTTCTTCAATTGAACAATTATTGGGTTAAAATACACCTATGCATTTGTGAACAGCCATCCATAACAACCACAATCCGTAAGGTGCAAATAATTGAGAGAACAGCAGTGTGATTCACATCATTGCTATGTAGATATCAATAATAGGCCTAAGTTATATCCGTAACGCCCATAGGCTACACCACTGCTGGAATCCTTACCTACAAGCGTTTATTCAAGTTGGTTGTATAATCTTTAGTGCCGAAAGCAGTCGCACCATTGGAAGACATACCTACAAAAACATATTACTGCTCATTTTCCGCAATCCATCAAACGCATTTAGTGTGTCATCATAGTGGTTAGCTGAGGAACGCTCAACTCTGTTCTCTTATATCGAGGCAGAGTTGAGTTTTGATAACTGGTCGCGTGATTTGCTAGCAACAACATTGACCATCAGTTGATACTTGTAAACATGTCAATTCTTAAAATGCTTACCTGTTTGTCCTGTAAAATTGTGGTCCTTCCGCGGGGTGCTGAAATTCATACTTTTAATAAAAACTTTTATTGAACACAAACAACAACTTTTTCCTCATTTGTGTTGCTCAACTCAGCGCAAATGTGCATGTGCCAATTGAATCTCAGCTTACATATTGTGTCAAATGAGGAAAAAGTTGGTGTTTGTATTCGATAAAAGTTTTTATTAAAAGTATGAATTCAAGCATCCATTTAAATGTTTCCCCTTAAACCACTCGAGTGTTGCATTTTACATTTAAGTCATTTAGCAGACGCTTTTATCCAGAGCGACTTACAGTTAGTGAGTGCATACATTATTATTGTAATTTTTTCATACCCCCCGTAGGAATCCAACCCACAACCCTGGCGTTGCAAACACCATGCTCTACCAACTGAGCTACATCCCTGCCAGCCATTCCCTCCCCTACCCTGGACGACGCTGGGACAATTGTGGGCCGCCCCATGGGTCTCCCGGTCGCGGCCGGCTACGACAGAGCCTGGATTCGAACCAGGATCTCTAGTGGCACAGCTAGCACTGCAATGCAGTGCCTTAAACAACTGCGCCACTCGGGAGGCTTTGTTGCTTTAGCAGTATGCTTAGGGTCATTGTCCTGCTGGAAGGTGGACCTCCGTCCCAGTCTCAAATCTCTGGAAGACTGAAACAGGTTTCCCTCAAGGATTTCCCTGTATTTAGCGCCATCCATCATTCCTTCAATATTGACCAGTTTCCCAGTCCCTGCCGATGAAAAACATCCCTACAGCATGATGCTGCCACTACCATGCTTCATTGTGGGGATGGTGTTCTCGGGGTGATGAGAGGTGTTGGGTTAGCGCCAGACATAGCGTTTTCCTTGATGGCCAAAAAGCTCAATTTTTGTCTCATCTGACCAGAGTACCTTCTTCCATATGTTTGGGGGAGTCTCCCACATGCCTTTTGGCGAACACCAAACGTGTTTGCTTATTTTTTTCTTTAAGCAATGGCTTTTTTTCTGGCCACTCTTCCGTAAAGCCCAGCTCTGTGGAGTGTATGGCTTAAAGTGGTCCTATGGACAGATACTACAATCTCCGCTGTGGAGCTTTGCATCTCCTTCAGGGTTATCTTTGGTCTCTTTATTACCTCTCTGATTAATGCCCTCCTTGCCTGGTCCGTGAGTTTTGGTGGGCGGCCCTCTCTTGGCAGGTTTGTTGTGGTGCCATATTTAATAATGGACTTAATGGTGCTCCGTGGGATGTTCAAAGTTTCTGATATTTTTTTATAACCCAACCTAGATCTGTACTTACATTTACATTTTAGTCATTTAGCAGACGCTCTTATCCAGAGCGACTTACAGTTAGTGAATGCATAAATTTTCATACTGGCCCCCCGTGGGAAATGAACCCACAACCCTGTTGTTGCAAGCGCCATGCTCTACCAACTGAGCTACAGGGGACTTCTCCACAACTTTGTCCCTGACCTGTTTGGAGATCTCCTTGGTCTTCATGGTGCCGCTTTCTTGGTGGTGTAAGCAATTTCATAAATGTGTCAAGTGCAGTGTCTGTTTGCTCCTCATTACACACCACGGACCAACATATATTCTTTACATCAACAACACAGGAATCACTACAAAACTTATTTTATGACCTCTTATACACAATATTAGGCCCAGCTTTTAGAATTTTGGTTTTCCTAGATATGGCTACTATATTGTGATCACTACATCCAATGGATTTGGATACTGCTTTCAAACAAATCTCTGCAGCATTAGTAAAGATATGATCAATACATGTTGATGATTTTATTCCTGTACTGTTCGTAACCACCCCGGTAGGTTGACTGATAACCTGAACCAGGTTGCAGGCACTGGTTACAGTTTGAAGCTTTCTCTTGAGTGGGCAGCCTGATGAAAGCCAGTCAATATTTAAATCACACATAAAGTATACCTCTCTATTGATATCACATACATTATCAAGCATTTCACACACGTTATCCAGATACTGACTGTTAGCACTTGGTGGTCTATAGCAGCTTCCCACCAGAATTGGCTTTAGGTGAGGCAGATGAACCTGTAGCCATATTACTTCAACAGTATTTAACATGAGATCCTCTCTAATCTTCACAGGAATGTGGTTCTGAATATAAACAGCAACACCTCCACCATTGGCATTTCTATCTTTTCTGTAAATGTTATAACCTTGTATTGCTACAACTGTATCATCAAAGGTATTATATAAGTGAGTTTCACATCTGTTACTAGCAAACTATTGATTTCATGAACCTTGTTTCTTAATCTACATATGTTAACGTGGGCTATTTTGAGCACTTTTCTTCTGGGATGCTTAGTTGTTTTTAGTGCTTTACTGGGAAGCTTAGCAGCAGTAGATGTGCTCATGTTCTTTATGTTAGTGCAGGGTGAGCTGCACACAGTGGACATTCTCCTCGGGCACACCAGCTCAGTGTTAACAGTATAAATCTGGTTCTTAGGCACATGATTACTACATACAATCACTGTAGGATCAGCAGAGGCATTCAGGGCAGTTAGAGGGACATAAATTAGGTTACTTATATTGTGTCTACCGACACCCCTGATGTAATGTACATTTGCTGAAGCATTTTGACAACTCTGTGTCACAATGGTAGGGATTAGCTGAGCTGGGCTTGGGTCATTGCTAAGTCATTGTCTCAACGCAGCCTTATAATGCTGTGAAAGGATCCAGGATCCCATACTCTTTATAAAAAGTGTTTTATTTCTAAAAGGTATCGAAATTGTCAACAAAAGTTAAACCCATTGAGCTGCAATAATCACGTAGCCAGTTGTGAAGAGCAATAATCCTGCTAAAGGGTTCAATGCCATGATTCAGAGAGGGCACAGTGCCAGATATGATGGTTTGTTTGTTAGTGTCTAGCAAAGAGTCAATCAGCTCTTGAAAATCCAGTTTCAACTGTTCAGAGCTGCCCTTCATAATGTCATTAAAACCCACATGGACTATGATAGAATCGATTTCAATGTCCTGACGTAGTACATTCGGGAGCAGCTTAGTAATGTCATTCACTCGAGCTCCGGGATAGGACATTGATTTTGCACCAGGAATGGTCACATTTCTTACCATGGAGCTGCCCAAAATCCCGGCTGGCGAGAAGGACGAGGAAATCCGCCCACTCCCACGCTTCACATGATACAGGCCTCCGACAGATGGAGAAGGTTGGTGACGTCGACTTCAAAATCGTAGTCATAGGCACTGCGGCCGCAGACACCCCCAGCGATGAAGGTGCAGGAAGATCAGGCTCCAGGACGGCAAAACTATTTGTTGTTTGTATCCGCTCTGGGCCTCTTGTTGGGAGTGTAGACTGCTTTGCAGGAGGTCGCTGTCTTCGGCTTCCACGGCTCATGACATGCGACCGTCGTTGATTGCCTTTCTCCTTATGATGTGCTCCTTTGACGGCGCTATCAGATGGGGGAGCTCCGGGCAACACCGGCCAGTCGGATAACGACAAACGACAACAAGCTCGAACGCCGTCCAGCCACAGGCACGGACCATAGTGCAGGAGCCTCCTGTTTTTGTAGTATAAGGCAGCTTGACAAGCACACCTTCCGGACAGGACTCCCTCTACTCTCTCCACCCTCACTTCACCTCCAGTTTGTTCTCTCTTGCTCACTTGCTCTCTCCATTTATCTCCCTCCCTCTCCATCCTTCTCTCTGTCCCTCTAGGCCTGTTAGTACAATATACAGTATAATGTATAAATAGAGCCCAGAGTTTTTCCTGGACTTGTCACAGGAAAACCTCCTGGTCCTTTATTATATTGTTATATATGTAGGTAGACGTGGTGTGTGTGTGTAGCAGTCTTTATTCACTTATGACTACTGGAGTTTCTTATTTCCAACCACTACATAGAGAGGCAGTGTGGTTTTATGTGTGTGATAATGTTTCATGTGTTTCATTAGAGTATAAACCATTCTGGCTACGCATGACGACTCTATCTGTCTCTGAGGTTTACTATCTACTGTGCTCATGTCTAAATACAGGCACTTCCGTATTTCAGAAGACACACACACACAAATAGACACACACACAAACAAAGTAACGCAGGCAGGCATGCACGAATGTACAGCTGAAGTCGGAAGTTTACATAAAACTTAGCCAAATACATTTAAACTCAGTTTTTCACAATTCCTGACATTTAATCCTAGTAAAAGTTCCCTGTCTTAGGTCAGTTAGGATCACCACTTTATTTTAAGAATGTGAAATGTCAGAATAATAGTAGAGAGAATGATTTATTTCAGCTTTTATTTCTTTCATCACATTTCCAGTGGGTCAGAAGTTTACATACACTCAATTAGTATTTGGTAGCATTGCCTTTAAATTGTTTAACTTGGGTCAAACGTTTTGGGTAGCCTTCCACAAGCTTCCCACAATAAGTTGGGTGAATTTTGGCCCATTCCTCCTGACAGAGCTGGTGTAACTGAGTCAGGTTTGTAGGCCTCCTTGCTCGCAAACACTTTTTCAGTTCTGCCCACAGATTTTCTATAGGATTGAGGTCAGGGCTTTGTGATGGCCACTCCAATTCCTTGACTTTGTTGTCCTTAAGCCATTTTGCTACAACTTTGGAAGTATGCTTGGGGTCATTGTCCATTTGGAAGACCCATTTGCGACCAAGCTTTAACTTCCTGACTGATGTCTTGAGATGTTGCTGCAATATATACACTTAATTTTCCTTCCTCATGATGCCATCTATTTTGTGAAGTGCACCAGTCCCCTCCTGCAGCAAAGCACCCCCACAGCATGATGCTGCCACCCCCGTGCTGTACGGTTGGGATGGTGTTTTTATTTTTTTATTTCACCTTTATTTAACCAGGTAAGCCAGTTGAGAACAAGTTCTCATTTACAACTGCGACCTGGCCAAGATAAAGCAAAGCAGTGCAATAAAAACAACAACACAGAGTTACATATGGGGTAAACAAAACATAAAGTCAAAAATACAAACAGAAAATATATATACAGTGTGTGCGAATGTAGTAAGTTATGGAGGTAAGGCAATAAATAGGCCATAGTGCAAAATAGTTACAATTTCGTATTAACACTGGAATGATAGATGTGCAAAAGATGATGTGCAAATAGAGATACTGGGGTGCAAATTAGCAAAATAAATAACAATATGGGGATGAGGTAGTTGGGTGGGCTAATTTCAGAATGGCTGTGTACAGGTGCAGTGATCGGTAAGCTGCTCTGACAACTGACGCTTAAAGTTAGTGAGGGAGATAAGAGTCTCCAGCTTCAGAGATTTTTGCAGTTCGTTCCAGTCATTGGCAGCAGAGAACTGGAAGGAATGGCGGCCAAAGGAGGTGTTGGCTTTGGGGATGACCAGTGAGATATACCTGCTGGAGCGCAGACTACGGGTGGGTGTTGCTATGGTGACCAGTGAGCTAAGGTAAGACGAGGATTTGCCTAGCAGTGATTTATAGATGACCTGGAGCCAGTGTTCTTCGGCTTGCAAGCCTTCCCCTTTTTCCTCCAAACATAACGATGGTCATTATGGCCAAACAGTTATATTTTTGTTTCATCAGACCAGAGGACATTTCTCCAAAAAGTACGATCTTTGTCCCCATGTGCAGTTGCAAACCGTAGTCTGGCTTTTTTATGGCGGTTTTGGAGCAGTGGCTTCTTCCTTGCTGAGCGGCCTTTCAGGTTATGTCGATATAGGACTCGTTTTACTGTGGATATAGATACTTTTGTACCTATTTCCTCCAGCATCTTCACAAGGTCCTTTGCTGTTGTTCTGGGATTGATTTGCACTTTTTGCACCAAAGTACGTTCAT
>NW_028157487.1:187636-255136 GCF_964263955.1 Coregonus lavaretus
GGGTTGTACTCATTCTTCTTCTTCCTCCAAACACGGCGAGTGGAGTTTAGACCAAAAAACTATATTTATGTCTCATCAGACCACATGACCTTCTCCCATTCCTCCTCTGGATCATCCAGATGGTCATTGGCAAACTTCAGACGGGCCTGGACATGCGCTGGCTTGAGCAGGGGGACCTTGCGTGCGCTGCAGGATTTTAATCCATGACGGTGTAGTGTGTTACTAATGGTTTTCTTTGAGACTGTGGTCCCAGCTCTCTTCAGGTCATTGACCGGGTCCTGCCGTGTAGTTCTGGGCTGATCCCTCACCTTCCTCATGATCATTGATGCCCCACGAGGTGAGATCTTGCATGGAGCCCCAGACCGAGGTTGATTGACCGTCATCTTGAACTTCTTCCATTTTCTAATAATTGCGCCAACAGTTGTTGCCTTCTCACCAAGCTGCTTGCCTATTGTCCTGTAGCCCATCCCAGCCTTGTGCAGGTCTACAATTTTATCCCTGATGTCCTTACACAGCTCTCTGGTCTTGGCCATTGTGGAGAGGTTGGAGTCTGTTTGATTGAGTGTGTGGACAGGTGTCTTTTATACAGGTAACGAGTTCAAACAGGTGCAGTTAATACAGGTAATGAGTGGAGAACAGGAGGGCTTCTTAAAGAAAAACTAACAGGTCTGTGAGAGCTGGAATTCTTACTGGTTGGTAGGTGATCAAATACTTATGTCATGCAATAAAATGCAAATTAATTACTTAAAAATCACACAATGTGATTTTCTGGATTTTTGTTTTAGATTCCATCTCTCACAGTTGAAGTGTACCTATGATAAACATTACAGACCTCTACATGCTTTGTAAGTAGGAAAACCTGCAAAATCGGCAGTGTATCAAATACTTGTTCTCTCCACTGTATATGCATATATATATATATATATATATATATATATACAGTGGGGAAAAAAGTATTTAGTCAGCCACCAATTGTGCAAGTTCTCCCACTTAAAAAGATGACGGAGGCCTGTAATTTTCATCATAGGTACACGTCAACTATGACAGACAAATTGAGAAAAAAAATCCAGAAAATCACATTGTAGGATTTTTTATGAATTTATTTGCAAATTATGGTGGAAAATAAGTATTTGGTCACCTACAAACAAGCAAGATTTCTGGCTCTCACAGACCTGTAACTTCTTCTTTAAGAGGCTCCTCTGTCCTCCACTCGTTACCTGTATTAATGGCACCTGTTTGAACTTGTTATCAGTATAAAAGACACCTGTCCACAACCTCAAACAGTCACACTCCAAACTTCACTATGGCCAAGACCAAAGAGCTGTCAAAGGACACCAGAAACAAAATTGTAGACCTGCACCAGGCTGGGAAGACTGAATCTGCAATAGGTAAGCAGCTTGGTTTGAAGAAATCAACTGTGGGAGCAATTATTAGGAAATGGAAGACATACAAGACCACTGATAATCTCCCTCGATCTGGGGCTCCACGCAAGATCTCACCCCGTGGGGTCAAAATGATCACAAGAACGGTGAGCAAAAATCCCAGAACCACACGGGGGGACCTAGTGAATGACCTGCAGAGAGCTGGGACCAAAGTAACAAAGCCTACCATCAGTAACACACTACGCCGCCAGGGACTCAAATCCTGCAGTGCAAGACGTGTCCCCCTGCTTAAGCCAGTACATGTCCAGGCCCGTCTGAAGTTTGCTAGAGTGCATTTGGATGATCCAGAGAGGACTGGGAGAATGTCATATGGTCAGATGAAACCAAAATAGAACTTTTTGGTAAAAACTCACCTCGTCGTGTTTGGAGGACAAAGAATGCTGAGTTGCATCCAAAGAACACCATATCTACTGTGAAGCATGGGGGTGGAAACATCATGCTTTGGGGCTGTTTTTCTGCAAAGGGACCAGGACGACTGATCCGTGTAAAGGAAAGAATGAATGGGGCCATGTATCGTGAGATTTTGAGTGAAAACCTCCTTCCATCAGCAAGGGCATTGAAGATGAAACGTGGCTGGGTCTTTCAGCATGACAATGATCCCAAACACACCGCCCGGGCAAAGAACGAGTGGCTTCGTAAGAAGCATTTCAAGGTCCTGGAGTGGCCTAGCCAGTCTCCAGATCTCAACCCTTTAGAAAATCTTTGGAGGGAGTTGAAAGTCCGTGTTGCCCAGCGACAGCCCCAAAACATCACTGCTCTAGAGGAGATCTGCATGGAGGAATGGGCCAAAATACCAGCAACAGTGTGTGAAAACCTTGTGAAGACTTACAGAAAACGTTTGACCTGTGTCATTGCCAACAAAGGGTATATATCAAAGTATTGAGAAACTTTTGTTATTGACCAAATATTATTTTCCACCATAATTTGCAAATAAATTCATAAAAAATCCTACAATGTGATTTTCTGGATTTTTTCTCATTTAGTCTGTCATAGTTGACGTGTACCTATGATGAAAATTACAGGCCTCTATCATCTTTTTAAGTGGGAGAACTTGCACAATTGGTGGCTGACTAAATACTTTTTCCCCCCACTGTATATACAGTGAGGGAAAAAAGTATTTGATCCCCTGCTGATTTTGTACGTTTGCCCACTGACAAAGACATGATCAGTCTATAATTTTATTGGTAGGTTTATTTGAACAGTGAGAGACAGAATAACAACAAAAAAATCCAGAAAAACGCATGTCAAAAATTTAATAAATTGATTTGCATTTTAATGAGGGAAATAAGTATTTGACCACTCTGCAAAACATGACTTAGTACTTGGTGGCAAAACCCTTGTTGGCAATCACAGAGGTCAGACGTTTCTTGTAGTTGGCCACCAGATTTGCACACATCTCAGGAGGGATTTTGTCCCACTCCTCTTTGCAGATCTTCTCCAAGTCATTAAGGTTTTGAGCCAGACGTTTGGCAACTCGAACTTTCAGCTCCCTCCACAGATTTTCTATGGGATTAAGGTCTGGACACTGGCTAGGCCACTCCAGGATCTTAATGTGCTTCTTCTTGAGCCACTCCTTTGTTGCCTTGGCCGTGTGTTTTGGGTCATTGTCATGCTGGAATACCCATCCACGACCCATTTTCAATGCCCTGGCTGAGGGAAGGAGGTTCTCACCCAAGATTTGACGGTACATGGCCCAGTCCATCGTCCCTTTGATGCGGTGAAGTTGTCCTGTACCCTTAGCAGAAAAACACCCCCAAAGCATAATGTTTCCACCTCCATGTTTGACGGTGGGGATGGTGTTCTTGGGGTCATAGGCAGCATTCCTCCTCCTCCAAACACGGCGAGTTGAGTTGATGCCAAGTACCTCGATTTTGGTCTCATCTGACCACAACACTTTCACCCAGTTCTCCTCTGAATCATTCAGATGTTCATTGCCAAACTTCAGACGGCCCTGTATATGTGCTTTCTTGAGCAGGGGGACCTTGCGGGCGCTGCAGGATTTCAGTCCTTCACGGCGTAGTGTGTTACCAATTGTTTTCTTGGTGACTATGGTCCCAGCTGCCTTGAGATCATTGACAAGATCCTTCCGTGTAGTTCTGGGCCAGAGCATATGAGCGGAGTAGAGCGGGAGCGAACGTGGAGCGTGAGCGGACGGATTTTGACAGAGCGCAGAGCGGCATTTTTAAAAGGACGGAGCGTCGCCCTATGTCCCGCTCCAATTTCGCTCGCTCACACCACGAGTCTGAAGCATGCTCAAGCCTGACCCAGAATCCATTTGTTTAATTTAATTTGTGTCGTCCATGAATTTGTATTTTATAGAGCGAGAGGAGCAGCAGCAGCAACAAGAGAAAAGGGTTGAGGAATTCAAAAGTTTATTCACTGCACGTAAAGGCCCAACCATAACAAGGGAGAGAAAAAGAGAGCTGGATGTAGCATTTTTAAAAATGATTTTCATGGACTATGAACCGCTGAGTAAAGGAGAACGCGAAGGGATGCAACACTTCGCCAGCGTAGCTCAACCGGGCTACACCCCCCCAAGAAACTATGATAAATTAGTACTTTACTTTGTCAAATTTACATCTGAGATGCCCCATTCACATGCTTCAGCTGGCGATCAAAAACGCCGTTAACAAGCACGACAACATTAATAGGCTGTTAGTGAAAGTCGGGCACCTGGTGAAAAGTGTACGCAAGAGCACAGAGGAAACCGACCAATTAGGTGTCCGCCCCACAAATGCCTGCGCCATTCGATGGAGCAGCCAGCTGCGGATGATTCAGTCGTTCATCCGGTTGTTCCAAAAATACCCGTTATGGTAAAACAAACTCAAGTCTAATGTTGCTAACATCACCCTGAATCAAGTACGGCAGCTGACGCACCTTGTCAGTGTGCTGACACCACTAGCAGACCTCACAGACAAAATGCAGAAGGAGCTGGGGAACCTGGGGATGATCCTCCCTGCTGTCACAGAAATCAAATCCCTGCTCACCGATTACACTCACGCTGCACTTCCAATGGGCATCGCTGCTTTTGCAGAAACATTGGCAAACAACGTGTCAATTCGCTATGGAATATACTATACTGATTAACATCTCATTTTAGCGTCAGTGTTAGATCCCCGTTTCAAGACAGAATGGATAATCCGAGATGAGTCTGTATGCAACAAATTCGGGGAGATAAAGTAAGGCTGTGGTTTAAGCTAAAAGTGAAATACATGCAGATTTTGTTCCTTTTTTGGAGTGAGCGGGGGGCGATTTGAGTGGAGCGCGATGCAAACTGCGTTGAGCGCTGAGCGATAATGAGCGGACTGGCCTGATGTGGCTTTGAGCGGGGGGAGCGGAGGGGTGAACAGCTCCATGAGCGAGGAGCTGAGATTCTCACCGCTCCACTCCGCTCATATGCTCTGTTCTGGGCTGATTCCTCACCGTTCTCATGATCATTGCAACTCCACGAGGAGAGATCTTGCATGGAGCCCCAGGCTGAGGGAGATTGACAGTTCTTTTGTGTTTCTTCCATTTGCGAATAATCGCACCAACTGTTGTCACCGATGGTCTTGTAGCCCATTCCAGCCTTGTGTAGGTCTACAATCTTGTCCTTGACATCCTTGGAGAGCTCTTTGGTCTTGGCCATGGTGGAGAGTTTGGAATCTGAATGATTGATTGCTTCTGTGGACAGGTGTCTTTTATACAGGTAACAAACTGAGATTAGGAGCACTCCCTTTAAGAGTGTGCTCCTAATCTCAACTCGTTACCTGTATAAAAGACACCTGGGAGCCAGAAACCTTTCTGGTTGAGAGGGGGTCAAATACTTATTTCCCTAATTAAAATGCAAATCAATTTATAACATTTTTGACATGCGTTTTTCTGGATTTTTTTGTTGTTATTCTGTCTCTCACTGTTCAAATAAACCTACCATTAAGATGATAGACTAATCATTTCTTTGTCAGTGGGCAAACGTACAAAATCAGCAGGGGATCAAATACTTTTTTCCCTCACTGTATCTCTTAACACCATCCATATTGGATTTCTATTTGCCATATATTTTTAAACTGTACTGTGATGTTTTACAAAAGTTCTGAACCTTTTTATTCTCATTGTTTCTACAGATTGTAAATTGAAAATAAACATTTTTGCTAAAAGTATTATTATATTATTGATCGATTGACTATGACTTTTCAGATCACCCAGTAATTCTATCTGCAGGGTTAGCTCCAGATAAATATTGCAATCCTTTAGCCATTCGTGGACCTGTGTCCAAAAACAAGCTACAAATGGACAGTACCAAAACAAATGATCTAATGATTCTGTCTCTTCGCAGCAAAATCTGCAGAGCTGGGAAGATTGTATCCCCCATATAAATAACATTCTATTGGTTGCAAGAATTTTATATAATAATTTAAATTTGAATCCGGCGTCGTTTTGCATAAACACTATGCCATGGAATTGGTACGTCAAAAATCTCTTCTCAACTATTTTGCAATCTATATGGGACGGCTGTCAATCTTTACATGTTGTTGTTTATTTATTAGACATTCTTTCTTTTTTGTTTTTTATAAATATTTTTTTTAATTAAATGTATCGACCGAAGATTACACAATGCAGTAGTGTTATACCTGAATACAAATGAGTACGACCCTGCCTTACACAGGAAGCGGCACAGGTCCTAATCCAGGCACTTGTCATCTCCCGTCTGGATTACTGCAACTCGCTGTTGGCTGGGCTCCCTGCCTGTGCCATTAAACCCCTACAACTCATCCAGAATGCCGCAGCCCGTCTGGTGTTCAACCTTCCCAAGTTCTCTCACGTCACCCCGCTCCTCCGCACACTACACTGGCTTCCAGTTGAAGCTCGCATCTGCTACAAGACCATGGTGCTTGCCTACGGAGCTGTGAGGGGAACGGCACCTCCGTACCTTCAGGCTCTGATCAGTCCCTACACCCAAACGAGGGCATTGCGTTCATCCACCTCTGGCCTGCTGGCTCCCCTACCTCTGCTGAAGCACAGTTCCCGCTCAGCCCAGTCAAAACTGTTCGCTGCTCTGGCACCCCAATGGTGGAACAAGCTCCCTCACGACGCCAGGACAGCGGAGTCACTCACCACCTTCCGGAGACATTTGAAACCCCACCTCTTTAAGGAACACCTGGGATAGGATAAAGTAATCCTTCTAACTCCCCCCCCCCCCTTACCCCACAATTTTTTTTTTCTAATTGTAAAGTGGTTATCCCACTGGCTATAAGGTGAATGCACCAATTTGTAAGTCGCTCTGGATAAGAGCGTCTGCTAAATGACGTAAATGTAAATGTAATACATGATTATATGTAATATTATTATTACTACTGAAATGAACTGCATTTTCTCATTGCATTGTACTGTATTTACCGAAATGCTGTACCACTATACTGCTTTGGCAATATCAACAAATTGTATTTCATGCCAATAAAGCAATCTGAATTTGAATTTGATATTCCTGTGGAGAACAGTGAGGAAAGAGCATTTAGAACAAGAAGAATGCATATTACTATTAACATTCTATGATGACATTACCCTGTGGTGTTTGTGCCAAGCATCATTTCTGCTGACGGGCAGCAGGGATCACACATGAACTATGAAACAGTCCCATTAGACCCACGTGCTGAACATGGCAAGTGGCAAACAGGCAGAAAAGGTCATTGATCAGACGTGATTTATAACAGAGTGAGAGGGAGGAGGGAGGTGGGAGGGAAGAAGGATGGATGAAGGGAAGGAGGTGGGAGGGAAGTGGGTTAGGATGGAGCGTGAAAAAGAGGGAGGATGGACGTGTGAAGGTGTGAGCGTATGATAATGAAAAACATGATACACAATTTAGAGTGACATTTCCATTTGATGTTCACTCCACCTGCAAAAGGAGAGATGTCGGTCTCTGCCTTCCTCTCTGGCTGTTTGTTAAAATAGTTAAAGTAAAACCCCCAGACCCACACAACAAGGCCCCTCTCCATCCTTGTTGTCTAACTATCTAATGTGTCTCTGTCTCTAATAGAGAACCATTGTTGCATGCTTTCTCCTCCGTTGCCCCCCTCACCTTTCATTTCTCCTTTCCCTCACTCTCTCCATCCTTCTCCCAGGCAGCCATAAATACATGCTTTCCAGGGCACTGTTAGTAATGATGATATACCGATGTGCATGCAGCCTGTCTAACAATCCAAGTGGCCTGGCAGTCCAGCACCTGCTTATAACGACAAGCCAGATGAATAAAAACGAGAGGAGAACAGGGGTAGGAGGGAGTGATAGGGTGATGCAGTGATACAGGGGGACTAAATTACACCATCGTCTTCATCTCAGCGTCGTTTAGAGGGTGGAAGGTGATATGACGGCCATTCTCCCAGTTCCTTACTTATTCATGCTGAGTGAGGCCTTGAGTTGAGCAACTGCCAGACCTTGACCAAATAAAATAAAAGTCTATTTTGTTCATCCATCAGGTTGTTACAGTGATTCTGGCGTTGGACAGAGGGTCTCTCTCTCTCTCTCTCTCTCTCTCTCTCTCTCTCTCTCTCTCTCTCTCTCTCTCTCTCTCTCTCTCTCTCTCTCTCTCTCTCTCTCTCTCTCTCTCTCTCTCTCTCTCTCTCTCTCTCTCTCTCTCTCTCTCTCTCTCTCTCTCTCTCTCTCTCTCTCTCTCTCTCTCTCTCTCTCTCTCTCTCTCTCTCTCTCTCTCTCTCTCTCTCTCTCTCTCTCACTCTCTCTCTCACTCTCACTCTCTCAGAGCATGGGCCCATGAACAGGAGCCCAAGGTTAAAGACAGTGGGAGGATCCAGATTGGGTTACGTTACGGAGATGATGAATGAGTGGGTCATCCCTGTCGCCTTTCTGACTTCACACCGTCTAGCTTAGTAATCATCAGCCTGCCACACATTAATATTAAACTCCATCAAGCATCAGCAGGACCTGGCCGGCCCCAGCCATAACAAACCGGACAAGGTGTACTGGCTGTCTCTCCCCAAGGATGACACAAACACAGTAAACAGGAAAGGGCTGTTTGTTGTTGTGAGTTGTCCTCAAACAGTGTGAGTGTGTGAGAATGTATTAGAAATGGACCGAGGGCCATGAAATAAATAGGTTCAATAGGTGGAAAATATCCCATATAAATGTTGATTTACCCCTGAAACATTTTACACCAGATACGTTTAGGGCGTGCCTGGCGCACTAATAAAATTACATTAGTGATGAAAAAACAGGAATCATTGCATTTATCTCTTCCTCTACACCCCCGTCACACATCGCTCCACTCGCTAACGCCTCTATTCCGCAAAAAATTAAGGGAAACTGAAAACGCAGCAGAAATCATCGGAACGTGTAGAGTGGCATGTGGAACGCTAAATTGGATTCAATTAGTGGCTCATTCCTGCTGGGACCATTCATATGCATTATGGAGAGGACAAGAGCAGAGGAAAGAAGGGAGGGGGAACGGGTTGTGCTGAGGTACATTATAATTCTCTCTCTCTCCGTGTGTGCGTAGGCCTACACTTGAGTAATGGACTCCGGCATCTCCTGTCTCATTCATTCTCCATCCTAGACTCTCCTGGTTATTTTTCTAGGTGTTAAAAGCAGAGGGCCGGGAGAGGGGCGACAGAGGGTGATGAGAGAGGGGGATGACAGAGGGAGATGGGGGGTGTCAGGGGGCCATTCGTGTGGCTTGTGAAAGCATTACCTAAACCCTTGCCCCTAAGCCTCTCCTCCATTGTGTGTGTCTCTACGTGTGTGTGTGCGTGTGTGCGTGTATATGATTGTGTGTGTGTGTGTATGTGTGTGTGTGGACAGTGAGTAATAGGGATCTTTGTCTCTGGAGCCTCCTAACATCATTACAGTCAGTCATGTTTATATCACTGCACTAAGAGACATGTGTGACAGTGTGTGTGTGTACCTCTGGCCCTGCGGTGCCTGTAGTATCCTGGGGAGTGAAGACAGATGGCTCATAAAAACATACCTCTTCCCAGTTTACGCTTCCTTTCCTTCGCTGAAATACATTTTCTCATCATCCTCCGTCTTTGCATGGTGGGTACAAATAGCAGAATAGACGCAAGGATGTGTAGATTTATCTGGGAAGATGTTATAACTTGTAGTCGATGTCTGGCGTAATGGGAGCAATGGTAAATGAGTTGTGAGTAACACCACTTATTGGTAGCCTTTACATGTATTACAACTATTGGTGACTATCTGATTACAGTTGCTTCAAGATGTCCACCATTGTTCCTGTACCCAAGAAAAGTAACTGAACTAAATGACTATCGCCCCATAGTACTCATTTCTGTCATCATGAAGTGCTTTGAGAGGCTAGCTGTAAGTCACTCTGTATAAGAGCGTCTGTTAAATGACTAAAATATACATGTAAATGTAGTTAAGGATCATATCACCTCCACCTTACCCGACACCCTAGACCCACTGCAATTTGCATACCACCCCAATAGATCCATGGACGGCGCAATTGCCATAGCACTGCACACTGTCCTATCCCATCTGGACAAGAGGAATACCTATGTAAGAATGCTGTTCATTGACTACAGCTCAGCCTTCAACACCATAGTACCCTTCAAGCTCATCATTAAGCTTGGGGCCGTGGGTCTGAATCCCGCCCTGTGCAACTGGTTCCTGGACTTCCTAACGGGCGGTGAAGGTAGGCAACAGCACCTCCACTACGCTGATCCTCAACACAGGGGCCCCAAAAGGGTGTGTGCCCAGCCCCCTCCTGTACTCCCTGTTCACCCATGACTATGTGGCCACGCACATCTCCAAGTCAATCACCAAATTTGCAGATGACACAACAGAGGTAGGCCTGATTACCAACAACGACGAGACAACCTACAGGAAAGAGGTGAGGGCCCTGGCGGAGTGGTGCCAGGAAAATAACCTCTCCCTCAATGTCAACAAAACGAAAAAGCTGATCGTGGACTTCAGGAGACAGCAGAGGGAGCACGCCACCATCCACATCGACGAGGCCGCAGTGGAGAAGGTGAAAAGCTTCAAGTTCCTCGGCGTACACATCACTGACAATCTGAAATGGTCCACCAACACAGACAGGAGGCTGAATAAATTAGTCTTGGCCCCTAAGACCCTCACAAACTTTTACAGATGCACCATTGAGAGCATCACCGCCTGGTACGGCAACTGCACCGTCTGTAACCACAGGGATGGTCTGCTCAACGCATCACCGGGGGCACCCTGCCTGCCCTCCAGGACATCTACAGCACCCGGTGTCACAGGAAGGCCAGAAAGATCATCAAGGACCTCAGCAACCCGAGCCACGACCTGTTCACCCCGCTACCATCCAGAAGGCAAGGTCACTACAGGTGCATCAAAGCTGGGACCGAAAGACTGAAAAACAGCTTCTATCTCCAGGCCATCAAACTGTTAAATAATCACCGCTAGCCGGCCTATGCCCAGTATCCTGCCCTGAACTTTATTCACTGTCACTAGTCGGCTACCACCCTATTACTCAACCCTGCACCTTAGAGGCTACTGCCTATGTACATTGACATGGAACACTGGTCGCTTTAATAACGGAACACTGGTCACTTTAATAATGTTTACATACTGTTTAAGCCACTTCATACATATGTATATACTGTATTCTAGTCAAAGCCTATCCTATTGAACTATTGCTGTACATAATATATTCTATCCTACCTATTCTTCAGATATACTACATATTCTATCCATATACTGTCCATAATGTCTATACATCCCATCAAAAAAGTGTTAAACAAATCAAAATATATTTTATATTTGAGTTTCTTTAAAGTAGCCACCTTTGCTGAGATGACAGCTTTGCACACTCTTGGCATTCTCTCAACCAGCTTCATGGGGTAGTCACCTGGAATACATTTCAATTAACAGGTGCCTTATTAAAAGTTAATTTGTGGAATTTCTTTCCTTCTTAATGCGTTTGAGCCAATCAGTTGTATTGTGACAAGGTAGGGGTGGTATACAGAAGATAGCCCTATTTGGCAAAAGACCAAGTCCATATTATGGCAAGAATATCTCAAATAAGTAAAGAGAAATGACAGTCCATCATTACTTTAAGACATGAAGGTCAGTCAATACGGAACATTTCAAGAACTTTGAAAGTTTCTTCAAGTGCCGTTGCAAAAACCATCAAGTGCTATGATGAAACTGGCTCTCATGAGGACCGCGACAGGAAAGGAAGACCCAGAGTTACCTCTGCTGCAGAGGATAAGTCCATTAGAGTTACCAGCCTGAGAAATTGCAGCCCAAATAAATGCTTCACAGAGTTCAAGAAACAGACACATCTCAACATCAACTGTTGAGAGGAGACTGTGTGAATCAGGCCTTCATGGCCGAATTGCTGCAAAGAAACCACTACTAAAGGATACCAATAAGAAGAAGAGACTTGCTTGGGCCAAGAAACACAAGCAATGGACATTAGAGCGGTGGCAATTTGTCCTTTGGTCTACAGTCCAAATTTGAGATTTTTGGTTCCAACTGCCGTGTCTTTGTGAGACGCAGTGTGGGTGAACGGATGATCTCCGCATGTGTATTTCCCACCGTAAAGCATGGAGGAGGAGGTGTTATGGTGTGGGGGTGCTTTGCTGGTGACACTGTCTGTGATTTATTTAGAATTCAAGGCACACTTAACCAGCATGTCTACCACAGCATTCTGCAGCGATACGCCATCCCATCTGGTTTGGGCTTAGTGGGACTATCATTTGTTTTTCAACAGGACAATGACCCAATACAGCTCCAGGCTGTGTAAGGGCTATTTGACCATGAAGGAGCGTGATGGAGTGCTGCATCAGATGACCTGACCTCCACAATCACCCAACCTCAACCCAATTGAGATGGTTTGGGATGAGTTGGACCGCAGAGTGAAGGAAAAGCAGCCAACAAGTGCTCAGCATATGTGGGAACTCCTTCAAGACTGTTGGAAAAGCATTCCAGGTGAAGCTGGTTGAGAGAATGCCAAGAGTGTGAAAAGCTGTCATCAAGGCAAAGAATTTCAAATCTCAAATATATGTTGATTTGTTTAACACTTTTGATTACCACATGATTCCATATGTGTTATTTTATAGTTTTGATGTCTTCACTATTATTCTATAATGTAGAAAATAGTAAAAATAAAGAAAAACCCTTAAATGAGTAGGTGTGTCCAAACTTTTGACTGGTAATGTATATACAGTGGGGAGAACAAGTATTTGATACACTGCTGATTTTGCAGGTTTTCCTACTTACAAAGCATGTAGAGGTCTGTAATTTTTATCATATGTACACTTCAACTGTGAAAATCCAGAAAATCACATTGTATGAGTTTTAAGTAATTAATTTGCATTTTATTGCATGACATAAGTATTTGATTAATCAGAAAAGCAGAACTTAATATTTGGTACAGAAACCTTTGTTTGCAATTACAGAGATCATGCGTTTCCTGTAGGTCTTGACCAGGTTTGCACACACTGCAGCAGGGATTTTGGCCTACTCCTCCATACAGACCTTCTCCAGATCCTTCAGGTTTCGGGCTGTCGCTGGGCAATACAGACTTTCAGCTCCCTCCAAAGATTTTCTATTGGGTTCAGGTCTGGAGACTGGCTAGGCCACCCCAGGACCTTGAGATGCTTCTTACGGAGCCACTCCTTAGTTGCCCTGGCTGTGTGTTTCGGGTCGTTGTCATGCTGGAAGACCCAGCCACGACCCATCTTCAATGCTCTTACTGAGGGAAGGAGGTTGTTGGCCAAGATCTCGCGATACATGGCCCCATCCATCCTCCCCTCTATACGGTGCAGTTGTCCTGTCCCCTTTGCAGAAAAGCATCCCCAAAGAATGATGTTTCCACCTCCATGCTTCACGGTTGGGATGGTGTTCTTGGGGTTGTACTCATCCTTCTTCTTCCTCCAAACACCGTGAGTGGAGTTTAGACCAAAAAGCTCTATTTTTGTCTCATCAGACCACATGACCTTCTCCCATTCCTCCTCTGGATCATCCAGATGGTCATTGGAAACTTCAGACGGGCCTGGACATGCGCTGGCTTGAGCAGGGGGACCTTGCATGCGCTGCAGGATTTTAATCCATGACGGCGTAGTGTGTTACTAATGGTTTTCTTTGAGACTGTGGTCCCAGCTCTCTTCAGGTCATTGACCAGGTCCTGCCGTGTAGTTCTGGGCTGATCCCTCACCTTCCTCATGATCATTGATGCCCCACGAGGTGAGATCTTGCATGGAGCCCCAGACCGAGGGTGATTGACCGTCATCTTGAACTTCTTCCATTTTCTAATAATTGCGCCAACAGTTGTTGCCTTCTCACCAAGCTGCTTGCCTATTGTCATGTAGCCCATCCCAGCCTTGTGCAGGTCTACAATTTTATCCCTGATGTCCTTACACAGCTCTCTGGTCTTGGCCATTGTGGAGAGGTTGGAGTCTGTTTGATTGAGTGTGTGGACAGGTGTCTTTTATACAGGTAACGAGTTCAAACAGGTGCAGTTAATACTGGTAATGAGTGGAGAACAGGAGGGCTTCTTAAAGAAAAACTAACAGGTCTGTGAGAGCCGGAATTCTTACTGGTTGGTAGGTGATCAAATACTTATGTCATGCAATAAAATGCAAATTAATTACTTAAAAATCATACAATGTGATTTTCTGGATTTTTGTTTTAGATTCCGTCTCTCACAGTTGAAGTGTACCTATGATAAAAATTACAGACCTCTACATGCTTTGTAAGTAGGAAAACCTGCAAAATCGGCAGTGTATCAAATACTTGTTCTCCCCACTGTATATATTTATAGTCTGGACCTAATATTTCTATATTTCTTAATTCCATTCTTTTACTTTTTTTTTATTTGTGTGTATTGTTAGATATTACTGCACTGTTAGAGCTAGGAACACAAGCATTTCGCTACACCCGCAATAACATCTGCTAAATATGTGTAAGCGACCAATAAAATGTGATTTGATTTTAATTAAAGAAAGGCTATTCGTTGATCACTTTAAATAGAGAGAATGTGTGTGTGAGACAGAAAGCGAAAGACAGAGAGAGTGAGAGATAACATAAGACACTGACCTCTCTGCCCTCTTTCCCACCTCTCTAATTTGTTACTTCCTGGTCTCTAATCTGCCGTGGGCTTTGCTTTGCCCAACGCTGATAAAAACCGTCCCTCACATCTTCCCTCCTCACCCTGCTGCTAACCCTAACCCCAAACTGGAAACACACCTCACCCACCACACACAGGGTTCACGTCTTGAAATTAGGTTCAGAGGTTTACCACACAGCCAGGGACAGACTCAGTTTCCATCTAGGAATGGGGTCTTGGAATGGGGTTCATCTGGGAAGGAGGCCTTCAGGGCCGGAGTGCTATTCCCAAGATAATGGGATAATGGCAGTACAGTGGTGACAGAGTTAAGGCAGCTGCAGCCGGGAGTGTGTGTGTGTGTGTCTGTTTGTGTGCTCCAAACACTCGCACCTCCTAGACTACATTATCTTCCGTCAGTGCGACCAAAAGCAGGTACTAGTGAACCGAGCCATGCTGGACTGACCACCGGTTGATCAATTCCAAGCTTCGAATTGAGATTCACTCACACCACCCAAGGAAGGCCCTGAATAAGAGACAACTGTAATGCCCTCAAAAACCCTGCCACCATTAACAACTTATGCCGTCTCTACACCAAACTCCCCCCAACCCTCTCGGATTCTGCCCCCAACACCACATGGACTGAGCTGCACTCAGCCATCATCGAGGCAGTCTCCGAATCAGTCAGGTACACCAAAAAGCGTTGCCAAGACTGGTTTGATGAGAATGCTTCTGACATTCACACACTCCTACAAAACAAATGCCAAGCCCACAAAGCACTCCTGTCCAACCCAGACTCCCCCACTCTCCAATCCTCCCTCTCCCAGGGTCAAAAAATCAGATGAGATCCAAAGTCTAGCAGATGCAAACAACACCCAAGGGTTCTATGATGCCATTAAAGCCCTCTACGGCCCGCAGAAACAAGCCTCGGTCAGGTCTGCCCATGGAAACACACTTTTCAAAGTCCGTCAGAGGATCTTGGAGAGATGGGTAGAGCACTTTGGAAACCTCCTTAACCACACCAACCCAACAAACCTGCTCATCCTGTACACACATCCCCACCATTCATGAACCAGACAAGAAGGGTGACAAAGCAGCTTGTGGTAACAGCAGAGGCATCTCCCTCCTTTCAGTCAGAAGGAAGGTCATTGCCAGGTTAATGCGCTATCTACTCACGGAGCACTTATCTGAAAACATCCTCCCAGAATCCCAGCGAGGCTTCAGGAAAGGCAGGAGCACCCCCGGCATGATTTTTGTGGCCAAACAACTGCAGAAAAAGTGCCGGGAACAAAACAAAGGCCTCTACATGATAAACCTCATCAAAGCCTTTGACACCATCAAATGTGAGATCATCTGGCAGCATCTCACCAAACTTGAGGTGCCTCCCAAGTTTCTGAGTGTCTTAAAACAATTCCATGAAAGAATGCATGCCAGAGTGGTGCTTGGTGGGCTTCAATCAGAGCCCTTTAGCGTAGAGGTTGGGGTCAAGCAAGGCTGTGTTCTGGCTCCGGACATTTTTAACATGCTCCTTTTCTGCAGTTAC
This sequence comes from Coregonus lavaretus, assembly GCF_964263955.1. Taxonomy (NCBI): domain Eukaryota; kingdom Metazoa; phylum Chordata; class Actinopteri; order Salmoniformes; family Salmonidae; genus Coregonus; species Coregonus lavaretus. The sequence goes on from NW_028157487.1 coordinate 203,661, forward strand.
AAGCCTGTCAAACAACTCCCTCGGCTCAACCGACGGAATACAGCTACAGTACCGTCCAAATGGAAACCTCTTCAAGCCCACACAAAAAACAGAACCCAAATAGATCTTTGAATTCTAGTATGCAGATGACTGTGCACGTCTGGCTCATACCCCAGAATCCATGCAACACACCTTCAACCTGGTCTCCTCCTCCATGTCGGCCTCCAAGTCAATACCTAAAAGACAGTAATTGCACAACTTTCTTCCAATTGCGCTAACCCACCCCTACCCCCCATCCACAAGAGGAGCATTCGTCATCATCGACATCGATGTACTAAGAGTGAGTGTGTGTGAACAGACACCCACCAGGCTAGTGAAAAGATACTGCTGCTGTATATGTGTGTGTGGCCGTGCCGTTTTCTCTGTTGTTTTTTTGGGTATCATTCATGCTTCATTACAGTTAGCCTGCTATGGTATGGGTGGTCAGCTCTCTCAGTTGTTAAAGGGTTATCTGTGCTTAGTTAGGTTAGTCACAGAACATTATCAGATATGTTACTACTTTGCTGTGGGTTGTAAGTTGCTACTGGTGGACTGCTTTGGGATGGATGGCCAGTTTTTTCAGCTTGCCAGTGATATTACATTAGTCATGCGTCATTACCAGCTCCTGATGTGGTTGCTATGGAATGCAACAGTAGATATGGTTGCTATGGAATGCTATAATGCAACAGTAGCTATTTATATAGCTCTGAAATGGGTTGCCAGTGCACAGTGAAATACTTGTAAGATCATTTGACCCATATACAGACCATGGTGCTATCTTTATAAAAGTGGCTATAGTTAGTACATCTGACACTCACGCACTTATACATCTGTTACTGGTTATCATGTGACTCTCTCTGACCCCTACTCACTAATCCATTTCAACTGTAAAGGAATCTCATGGCCATATGTCTTCCTTTTATTCATACCAGGCCCGCGGACGGAGTGGGTTTGAAAATAGCGTTAAAATAACATGACAGTCTCGTCATCCTCCTGACACCCAAGAGGACACCAGCGTAGCTGACATACCCAACGTGCCATTACATCCCTCTTGCATCACCCAGCCTTGGACTTCATTACTCAGCACTAGGATATCATATACAGTAGGTAACATTTATAGATGGTGACAAGGTATTTTTTTATATCAATTTGCTGTCAGCATACAGTAGATAGACTAACAAAAGTGATTAGCAATCTAACATGTAATTGTGTATTTTAATATGTGTAATCAGTTGAGAGAATATAGTGTAAGACCATATAGGGGGGTGATTTAGTTTTATGTGTTCATAGATAGCATTGGTCATGTATCTGCTGTTCTTAACAACCTGTTAAGTGCCATAGCTGAATATAAATACTAGGGGATTTTGGAGGGGATGACCATTAAAGTTCAATGTTACAGTTTAGATGGTTTAGAAGTTCAAGGCCAGCCTGCTATGGAAGTGCAGCCCAGATCTGTTTTTGTGTGTGTGTTTGTGTTTCTGTGTGTGTGTTTGCGTGTGTGTGTTTGTGTGTTTTGTGTGTGTGTTTTGTGTGTGTGTGTGTGTGCGTGTGACATACCTGGGCACAGCCGGGGCACTCGTTGCCGTTCTCGCAGGTCCTGCGACGTGATTGGATGCCGCCTCCGCAGGGCACCGTGCAGCGTTCCCATGCCGACCAGGCCGACCAATAGACATGAGGCGGGCAGGGCAGGTGCTCGTTACAATACCTAGGAAGGACAAAGACCACTGGGGATGAGTTTGTGTGTGTGTGTGTGTGTGTGTGTGTGTGTGTGTGTGTGTGTGTGTGTGTGTGTGTGTGTGTGTGTGTGTGTGTGTGAGAATGCGAGTACACACAGAGAGGCTATGGGAGTGCTGGGGGGCCATGTGCAATCTGAAGTGTCTTTACTTTACCCAGTAGTATCCCTGAGTCAGTCTATCTGTCTTTGGAGTGGTTGGCTGTAAATAAGGGGTCTTTTTGACATGATACACAACACTACAATTATAAAAGAGGGACACTGGGCTTCTGAAAACCTTATCATATTTTAGACCGCAAGCTAAGGCAGCGAACCAACATAGCTTCATAGGAGTTGGAGCTACTGATGCCACAAGACAAGAATGACTAACTATAGAGCACTACTGTACAGTCCAAAGACAGACAGACAGACTTCCAGACCAATGTTGACAAGTGAACTCCATTTAAACTAATAACTTTTACAGACAGAAGTAAATTGCTTTTATGTCGCCATCAACGACAGAGAAATTACAGACTATTAAACTAGACTTACTAGAATTTAAAAAAGCCAATGTGATATTCCTCTGAAATTCATACTTATACATGCATGTAATGTGCCTTTATAAAAGATATATCTTAATGAGTCGACATGCATATTCCACATATTTTAATGGTGCTGCCTTTGAAAAAGCCACACAGACTCATTAATCATGTTTAATTACATAATTAATTATTACTGTATGGCTCCATTGGTTAACTACTGACGTTCATTATTCAATAACGTGACGCTATTGATAGTCTTATTAGGGCCTGTATACTTTATTTTAGACCTTTTACACAAACTATAAAAACAGCAGATATCACAGTCTTTGTGTAACCATGAAAAACATTTTATGTTGTAGAAAAACTTTGATGAGTGGTGACTCACGTATATTTCCCTTACTTCATTGTGTCTGAGATTTGACTCAGAGAGAAAGAGATGGGCCTTGTTATATCTGCATATACATATAACAGATAATACACACTGAGTGTACAAAATATTAAGAACACCTGCTCTTTCCATGACATAGACTGACATAGACTGACCAGGTGAATCCAGGTGAAAGCTATGATCCCTTATTGATGTCACTTGTTAAATCCACTTAAATCAGTGTATATGAAGGGGAGGAGACAGGTTAAATAAGGATTTTTAAGCCTTGAGACAATTGAAACATGGATTGTGTATGTGTACCATTCAGAGGGTGAATGGGCAAGACAAAAGATTGAAGTGCAACGCTGCTGGGTGTTTCACGCTCAACAGTTTCCTGTGAGTATCAAGAATGGTCCACCACCCAAAGGACATCCAGCCAACTTGACACAACTGTGGGAAGCATTGGAGTTAACATGGGCCAGCTTGTAGAGTCCAAACCCCGACAAAATTGAGGCTATTCTGAGGGCAAAAAGGGGGGGGGGGGGGGGGGGGGTTCCTAATTTTTGGGTATACTCAGTGTATATTATGTTGCTTTTTGGAGCACAATGAAAAGCTGAAATAGGAAAACATTGGTGCATCACTCAGTTTTTCTATAAACCTATTTACATTAAAGTGCCTGAGATTTGGCTGAGGAAAGGGGAGAAAGAGAGAGAGAGAAAGAGATGGAGAGAGCGAGAAAGAAAAAGAGAGAGAGAGGAAGGCAGAAAGGGGAGAGGGAGGGTAGCACCGATTGCAGGAAAAAGGAGAAAGAGAAAGAAAGAGAGCGGGAGAGAAAGGAAGCGAGGGAGGGAGAGAATGGGTGTAAATGGGATATAATGCACATGGTAGCGATATTAGCATTGATCTGCAGGGCCCCCTGCTGAGCCGCAGAATGGAGGAGACAGACCTAAGCCAGATCCATAGTAAATAGATTTAGAGCTTCGCTAAACTCATCGTCAATCCAGCCATGCAAATTGTTCTGCTAACTGATTAGATTAGCCTTTGTTAAATGCAACGTCCACCCCCTCCCTCCTCCTCCCTCAGTAAAAATGGGCAGGAAGTCAAGAAGAAAATGGTACTAATAATTGGCCTATAGGAGCTGAGTAAGCAGGGGAATTCAGTTGACATGTGCTGAGGGGGATGCTAGCATAAGGTACATAAACCTGAGCATTAGCCAGCCAGACTTCTGCCCCATGGCATTGACTGATTGGTTTTTATAACTGTTTCTCTTCCTACGGCAAGCAAACAAGGACAAACTGCTGGAACGCCCCTGGCCAGGTACTCAGACAGTTGGGTGTGAAAAGAGGTTGACTTTTCATCATTGATACAGTGAGGGAAAAAAGTATTTGATCCCCTGCTGATTTTGTACGTTTGCCCACTCACAAAGAAATGATCAGTCTATAATTTTAATGGTAGGTTTATTTGAACAGTGAGAGACAGAATAACAACAAAAAAATCCAGAAAAACGCATGTCAAAAATGTTATGAATTGATTTGCATTTTAATGAGGGAAATACGTATTTGACCCCTCTGCAAAACATGACTTAGTACTTGGTGGCAAAACCCCTATTGGCAATCACAGAGGTCAGACGTTTCTTGTAGTTGGCCACCAGGTTTGCACACATCTCAGGAGGGATTTTGTTCCACTCCTCTTTGCAGATCTTCTCCAAGTCATTAAGGTTTCGAGGCTGACATTTGGCAACTCGAACCTTCAGCTCCCTCCACAGATTTTCTATGGGATTAAGGTCTGGAGACTGGCTAGGCCACTCCAGGACCTTAATGTGCTTCTTCTTGAGCCACTCCTTTGTTGCCTTGGCCGTGTGTTTTGGGTCATTGTCATGCTGGAATACCCATCCACGACCCATTTTCAGTGCCCTGGCTGAGGGAAGGAGGTTCTCACCCAAGATTTGACGGTACATGGCTCCGTCCATCGTCCCTTTGATGCGGTGAAGTTGTCCTGTCCCCTTAGCAGAAAAACACCCCCAAAGCATAATGTTTCCACCTCCATGTTTGACGGTGGGGACGGTGTTCTTGGGGTCATAGGCAGCATTCCTCTTCCTCCAAACACGGCGAGTTGAGTTGATGCCAAAGAGCTCGATTTTGGTCTCATCTGACCACAACACTTTCACCCAGTTCTCCTCTGAATCATTCAGATGTTCATTGGCAAACTTCAGACGGGCCTGTATATGTAATTTCTTGAGCAGGGGGACCTTGCGGGCGCTGCAGGATTTCAGTCCTTCACGGCGTAGTGTGTTACCAATTGTTTTCTTGGTGACTATGGTCCCAGCTGCCTTGAGATCATTGACCAGATCCTCCTGTATAGTTCTGGGCTGATTCCTCACCGTTCTCATGATCATTGCAACTCCACGAGGTGAGATCTTGCATGGAGCCCATGGCCGAGGGAGATTGACAGTTCTTTTGTGTTTCTTCCATCTTCCATAATCGCACCAACTGTTGTCACCTTCTCACCAAGCTGCTTGGCCATGGTCTTGTAGCCCATTCCAGCCTTGTGTAGGTCTACAATCTTGTCCCTGACATCCTTGGAGAGCTCTTTGGTCTTGGCCATGGTGGAGAGTTTGGAATCTGATTGATTGCTTCTGTGGACAGGTGTCTTTTATACAGGTAACAAACTGAGATTAGGAGCACTCCCTTTAAGAGTGTGCTCCTAATCTCAGCTTGTTACCTGTATAAAAGACACCTGGGAGCCTGAAATCTTTCTGATTGAGAGGGGGTCAAATACTTATTTCCCTCATTAAAATGCAAATCAATTTATAACATTTTTGACATGCGTTTTTCTCGATTTTTTTGTTGTTATTCTGTCTCTCACTGTTCAAATAAACCTACCATTAAAATTATAGACTGATAATTTCTTTGTCAATGGGCAAACGTACAAAATCAGCAGGGGATCAAATACTTTTTTCCCTCACTGTATACACTACATGACCAAAAGTATGTGGAGACCTGCTCATCGAACATCTCATTCCAAAATCATGGGCATTAATATGGAGTCGGTCCCCCCTTTGCTGCTATAACAGCCTCCACTCTTCTGGGAAGGCCTTCCACTAGATGTCGGAACATTGCTGCAGGGATTTGCTTCCATTCAGCCACAAGATAATTAGTGAGGTCGGGCAGAGATGTTGGGCGATTAGACCTGGCATGCAGTCGCCGTTCCAATTCATCCCAAAGGTGTTCGATGGGGTTGAGGTCAGGGCTCTGTGTAGGCCAGTAAAGTTGTTCCACACTGATCTCGACAAACCATTTCTGTATGGACCTTTGTGCAGGGGGCATTGTCATGCTGAAACAGGAAAGAGCCTTCCCCAAACTGTTGCCACAAAGTCGGAAGCACAGAATTGTCTAGAATGTCACTGTATGCTGTAGCGTTAAGATTTCCCTTCACTGGAACTAAGGGGCCTAGCCCGAACCATGAAAAACACAATTTACATTTAATTTTTTTTTTACATTTTAGTCGTTTAGCAGACGCTCTTATCCAGAGCGACATACAGTTAGTGAGTGCATACATTATTATTATATATATATTTTTTTAAATACTTTATCTAAACATGGATGTCTGATCCTTTATGAAGAAACTACACATAACCTGCTCCACATGAGACACAAACGCTTAAATCATACATGTATCCTCTTATTCAAAATACGATTTCAAATAATAAAATCAAAAGCTGTACTAAACGGTTGCTTGTTGTTTTTTAAAGCCCTCTTTGGATCAATCAAAGAGAAACAATGGTCCAGTCTATGGCTGTATGTTTGTGGAAAGGATTAAAGTGTTTGAGTAGGTGTTTTGGTGTGAATGTTTAGCCAGATTACATAGGCAGCTCTGGCTGAGTTAAATGTCAGGGAGAATACCCATTATGGCTCTGGGTACTACCATTGCTGAAGCCCCCTCCAAATAACCCTAGTTAACTTGATCAACTTCACTCAATACTCTACTAAGAGAGAGCTACATGGAAAATGTAACAGAGTTCAACAGTCCTAACACGATCAACAAAAAAACACCAGAAAAACAATTAACATTCAAAATAAGAAAAAAATATACATGGAAATATTGAGACCAATTGTAAATCTAGTGAAAGACAAGGCCAATAATAATATTTGTAATAATTATAACAAAATAAATATTTCTGCTTGAATAACGCAAGTTTCAAATGATCTACAGCAACTAAACTTAACGTTTGTGATCTAGATATTGATATACTGTTTATATAAACCTTTTATTTCCATAGCCTTTAAAAAATACACTTTATATATTAAATCCAACCCAATGTTCAGCACACACCACTCCTTCACAGTGAAACACCTCACTGCTGAGGAGCTACAGAACAGCCTCCCAGGAGTGAGATTAATGTACACAACTTGTCCTAAATTATCTGGTTTCTCAAACATTTACTTGTATATATCAAGCTTTTGTCACACTTACCCAATACTATTATTCCTCCTCCACCAAACTTTACAGTTGGCACTATGCATTCGGGCAGCTAGCGTTCTCCTGGCATCCGCCAAACCCAGATTCGTCCGTCGGACTGCCAGATGGTGAAGCGGAGAACCGGTTTCCACTGCTCCAGAGTCCAATGGTGGCGAGCTTTACACCACTCCAGCCGACGCTTGGCATTGCACATGGTGATCTTAGGCTTGTGTGCGGCTGCTCGGCCATGGAAACCCATTTCATGAAGCTCCCGACGAACAGTTATTGCGCTGATGTTGCTTCCAGAGGCAGTTTGGAACTCGGTAGTGAGTGTTGCAACTGAGGACAGACTATTTTTTACACGCTATGCGCTTCAGCACTCGGCTGTCCCGTTCTGTGAGCTTGTGTGGCCTACCACTTTGCGGCTGAGCCGTTGTTGTCCTAGACGTTTCCACTTCACAATAATAGCACTTACAGTTGACCGGGGCAGCTCTAGTAGGGCAGAAGTTTTACGAACTCACTTGTTGGAAAGGTGGCATCCTATGACATTGCCACATTGAAAGTCACTGAGCTCTTCAGTAAGGCCATTCTACTGCCAATGTTTGTCTATGGAGATTGCATGGCTGCGTGCTCAATTGTATATATGTGTGTGTGTGTGTGTGTGTGTGGTTGTTTGTGTGTGTGACACACAAAGTTAGGCACATGCATGTGTTATAAATTCAGTGTCACATATCTGAGTGATGTGCGTGTGTGCGTGTGTGTGTGTGTGTGAGCCTAGTGCGTGTGCCTGAGGCCTCTCTATAGGTTGTTATCAATAAAATGCCACAATACGGTGCAAAGCGTTCGATTTGGCTGCTGGGGGGCAAAGAGACCCCCAGCTCCACTAAAACCATTGACAACTACAATGCCTTCAGAGAGAGAGCGCGCGAGAGAGAGAGCGGACAGAGCGTAAGCAGAATCAAGAAACCCTACTCTTTTTGGACAGACCTTTGTACCCCACTAGGACACAGTGATACTGACACGGCATATTTCATAAATTAACACATGTCTCCCTCCACAGTGTGTAAAGCCTCCAAGCCCTACTATAGGACCCTGATGGATTCTCTCATTCTCACAGCTCTACTACTCAAGGTGTTTTATTGGCTGAGCAGGAGGTAGTGTGAAAGAAGCAGAGAGGGAGAGAGGGTCAGGGAGAAAAAGACTGAGGGAGAGAGAGAGAGAGAAAGAGAGAGAGAGAGAGAAGAGAGAGAGAGAGAGAGAGAGAGAGAGAGAGAGAGAGAGAGAGAGAGAGAGAGAGAGAGACCGAAAGGGGCAGAGAAGTCATAGTTATGAGGGCACTCAAACAAATTATAAATCTACAGTCTCTTTTTCACTGTGAAAACCTGCACCATGGAAACTCTTGAGTCATTTACCTCTCTCTTTTTTTCACACTTTCTTTCCATTTCTGTCACATTTTTTTTCTTCTCCTGTCTCATACACAAATGTCTTAAGCCTGTGTCACACGAAGCAATTTGGACACAATTTCTGTTGCAGATGCAAGTTGCAAGTGACATCATCTAAAGCAACTTTGCTGATACTCTAAGCAATTCAAACACAATTGAAATTGCATGCAACACCCAATCCTGTCATCAGTGTAAAGTACTTAAGGTATCTTTACTTTTACTCAAGTATGACAATTGGGTACTTTTTCCACCACTGCCTGTCATACATCACATCACGATTTCATAAATCACTTGTTTATCCATATGTTTGGTAATTGTAATAGCATCAATATAGACAAAATGCTGGCTGTAAAATGTAGCTAACTAGACAAAATCTTGCCTATTTGCCAACCATGTTTACCAAGCTAACTAGCTAGCTAACTAAGGTCAGGGTTCACTTCTAAAATGACATGTATTGTCTGCCAGACCATGTACATAACCCATGACTAACGATGATGTCTAGAATTCTTTATACATTTCCCATTTGGCATGTTTTTTTCTTTCGCGGTTTTCAGCAGCACTGACAGCTGGTTGGAGTTCTGACGAGTCATGTAAACTATTTTTCTGTTCACTTATTGGACATTGCATACAATCAGTTGCGTGAAATAGGATTGATTTCTATGTCTTGCAATGCAATGCAACTAAGTTGCAAGGAGTTTCTGGGGGGATGACACACAGAGCAGAGCTCTCTCTCCCTCCCTCCCTCCCTCCCTCCCTCCCTCCAGAGGTGGTCAATGAAATTATCAGCGTGATGTCTGGGTAGCTAAGAGAAGCTGGAGTCTCATATAAAGAATGGCCAAGTTAATTAAAATCCACCATGCTTCATTATGATGTATTGGACCATGTATAAATGACATTTACAGGAACAAAGTACCCAGAAGTTATTCTCATAATATTATTGTTGTAAAGTTTCAGGTAAAGAAGTTTCACTTCAAACAACATGTAGACATCTTGACCTTCTCTACCTGCACTGTTTCATGTTCTCTCTCTTTTCTTTTTCTTCTTCTCTCACTTTCTTTCTCTGCAAATCCCATATTTCAGAGGGCCTCGTCGGTTGCCTTCCAAACATATTTTTGGAGGTGATTATTCCAGACCAAAGCAGACGATCCAGAGCTTCAGAAGGAATGCAGCCTCCCTCATCTGTGTGGAGCTCAGATAATTACCAGGCTCAGAAACATCCCTCTCTCTCTTAACTGGCTGTCAGAGTTGGACTGAAGCGATTATGACGACAGCAAGTCATTTTTCCCAACCACACATTTTACATTAGAATGTATGACTGATTGGAGGAAGGACTCAAGACTTCTGTGACACTCACACCAACAGGGGGACTGTGTGAGGAAATCTGGTGTGGATTTATGGCTGTGTGTGTGAGTACATGTGTATGAATGTACGTGTGTGTGTGTGTGTGTGTGTGTGTGTGTGTGTCCCGTACCTCTCCTCTCGGTTCTGCCCCACACACACTCGTCCTCCATGGCGCGGGGTGGGGTTGCTGCAGGACCTCTGGCGGACCTGGAAGCCAATGCCACAGCTGGTGCTGCAGGGAGCCCACAGAGTCCAGGGGGTCCATGCTCCATTCCTATAGAGAATCACAGACCACAGGGTTACACACACACACAAAGGAGAGGCAGTGGAGAAAGGTAGAATGCTTGCTATTGAGTAAATATTTTTGTTGTCGAATGAAATATATACTCTATTTCATGTATTATCCAAAACATGAACTGTAAGCTTGTAGTGTCTTTGTGAGAAAAGGGCAGATTGACAAATACAAATGGAAAGACAGACAGAACAACAGACAGTCAGACAGTAATATACCTGGAGCAGTTGGCCACCTCCGCGTTTAGTCCGTGACAGGACTGACCCCCACACTGGGGTGTGGGGTTTTCACACGCCCTGGTCCGACACAGACAGGACCCAGCACTGCCCCCATCAGTATTACTACAGCCCCCCCAGCCTGACCACGGCCCAAACCCTCCATCCACCGTCACGTTACGCACCTGGGGAAAATACAGGGAGGAGGAAGAAAATACTTAGAACTATGATGGAGGTAAACAGAAAAGAAAGAAGGATATAGGGGGAGAGAGGTCGAGAGAGATGGAATACAGGGAGGGAGTTGGAATAGGGGAGAGAAAGTTGAGGCGGATGGAGGGAGAGATAACTATTCATAAACAGGAAGTTTGACTAAAACATGTATTCATGTACGGTATATCCACAAGGGTAATACATAATAGTGTAGTCACTAGAGATATGTAGATATGGACACCCTGAGATCCAAATAAGGAGATATATAAATAAAAAGGTAGTATGATTTTTTAAAAGTATAGATCCACAAGGGACAAAACACATTCTTCAGCTGGGAAATGAATTCTGAATGATGAGAGAGAAAAAAACTATTCACATTCACATACACACACATAGTTACTCATATACAGTACACGCAGGTGAGAATGTCCATTTGTAAAAAACAGAAAACGGTGCAGAATTTCGATAGCAATGTATTACAAATGACTGCCCGGCCGTACGGGCTAACTGGAAAGCAATGATGTGAGATTCAAAACCACAGGTGATATGAGCCACGTTGGTTACATTTCCGGCGAATTTAAAAAATGCAAAGAGCATTTTAACAACAGGAGAAAGAAGGCTTGATGTGTCACTGCTTTGGCAGGAACTGAAATAGCGTCTGCCCTTCTCTTATTGGTAACTGAACCCACTCGAAGGTCTAAATTGGAAGACATCGCAATGAGAGAAACATATTTTCGTGAATGGAGAGAAATGATGCAGAGAGAGAGGGGGAGCAGAGAGAGAGAGAGCAGAGAGGAAGAAAGAGAGAGAGAGAGAGCAGAGAGGAAGAAAGAGAGAGAGAGAGAGAGAGAGCTAGAGTGAGGGAGGGAAAAAAAGTATTTGATCCCCTGCTGATTTTGTACGTTTGCCCACTGACAAAGACATGATCAGTCTATAATTTTAATAGTAGGTTTATTTGAACAGTGAGAGACAGAATAACAACAACAAAATCTAGAAAAACGCATGTCAAAAATGTTATAAATTGATTTGCATTTTAATGAGGGAAATAAATATTTGACCCCTCTGCAAAACATGACTTAGTACTTGGTGGCAAAACCCTTGCTGGCAATCACAGAGGTCAGACGTTTCTTGTAGTTGGCCACCAGGTTTGCACACATCTCAGGAGGGATTTTGTCCCACTCCTCTTTGCAGATCTTCTCCAAGTCATTAAGGTTTCGAGGCTGACGTTTGGCAACTCAAACCTTCAGCTCCCTCCACAGATTTTCTATGGGATTAAGGTCTGGAGACTGGCTAGGCCACTCCAGGACCTTAATGTGCTTCTTCTTGAGCCACTCCTTTGTTGCCTTGGCCGTGTGTTTTGGGTCATTGTCATGCTGGAATACCCATCCACAACCCATTTTCAGTGCCCTGGCTGAGGGAAGGAGGTTCTCACCCAAGATTTGACGGTACATGGCCCCGTCCATCGTCCCTTTGATGCGGTGAAGTTGTCCTGTCCCCTTAGCAGAAAAACACCCCCAAAGCATAATGTTTCCACCTCCATGTTTGACGGTGGGGATGGTGTTCTTGGGGTCATAGGCAGCATTCCTCCTCCTCCAAACACGGCGAGTTGAGTTGATGCCAAAGAGCTCGATTTTGGTCTCATCTGACCACAACACTTTCACCCAGTTCTCCTCTGAATCATTCAGATGTTCATTGCCAAACTTCAGACGGCCCTGTATATGTGCTTTCTTGAGCAGGGGGACCTTGCGGGCGCTGCAGGATTTCAGTCCTTCACTGCGTAGTGTGTTACCAATTGTTTTCTTGGTGACTATGGTCCCAGCTGCCTTGAGATCATTGACAAGATCCTCCCGTGTAGTTCTGGGCTGATTCCTCACCGTTCTCATGATCATTGCAACTCCACGAGGTGAGATCTTGCATGGAGCCCCAGGCCGACGGAGATTGACAGTTATTTTGTGTTTATTCCATTTGCGAATAATCGCACCAACTGTTGTCACCTTCTCACATAGCTGCTTGGCGATGGTCTTGTATCCTATTCCAGCCTTGTGCAGGTCTACAATCTTGTTCCTGACATCCTTGGAGAGCTCTTTGGTCTTGGCCATGGTGGAGAGTTTGGAATCTGATTGATTGATTGCTTCTGTGGACAGGTGTCTTTTATACAGGTAACAAACTGAGATTAGGAGCACTCCCTTTAAGAGTGTGCTCCTAATCTCAGCTCGTTACCTGTATAAAAGACACCTGGGAGCCAGAAATCTTTCTGATTGAGAGGGGGTAAAATCCTTATTTCCCTCATTAAAATGCAAATCAATTTAGAACATTTTTGACATGCGTTTTTCTGGATTTTTTTGTTGTTATTCTGTCTCTCACTGTTCAAATAAACCTACCATTAAAATTATAGACTGATCATTTCTTTGTCAGTGGGCAAACGTACAAAATCAGCAGGGGATCAAATACTTTTTTTTAGAAGATATTAACATCCCCCTATTATTGTAAGACAGATAAAGAAGTGTGTGGGTTAGAATAGAGGAATGGACAAAATAGTAATATTTTGCTGGCGTGGCAAGGGGAGCTAGATAAAACAATTGTTTGTGAAAAAATGTGTTTTGTATTTCATATACACTAGGAAACATCACATCAATAATCATTTCTAATTTCACGGCCTCAGTGGAATTGTATCAGCAGACTTCTCTATTGTTTCTCACTCATTAAATGAAGTGCATTGTTTTATTATTGGGTTTGAAATGTGCTGTGGAGGGGGAAGGATTAGAATGCTTCCATTCATTTTCAGTTTCAGTTAGTTAAAAATACAAGGTGAATAGGATGCTTCCATTTTATTTCAGTTCCATTCGTACTTTCAATGCCTAAAAGAGACATTCGGTGAACATCGTGACTAAGATGTATTTTACATCACTAAAAACACACTTTTCTTTCTGTATTGTTTATTTCCACAGGGAGTCCAGTCCCAAGCACCAGATGGTTTTGTGAATAGGTTGGTAAAGCTGTCTCCTTTCTAGCAACTCACTGAGGTACACATTACACCTTGGAAAAATATCCTATCCAAATCTTAACCGCAAAAACATGTCAAATATGACTTAATCTCTCCTCTATGTTCTCTGAAAGTTCAGTTCCATGGTGAGGAAAACCATGTTAATCACAAAAGCCGATTAGAGTAATGTATGGGAAATAAATCTACGCAGCTTCACAAAAGCGTCATTGACTTCACAGTCATTTTGTCCCCAATATTCCAGTCCTGTCCAACTGTTACGTGTATTTGGAGTGCCAGTCGTCAGTCTGTTTTAATAGCCATGGCCATGGAAGTCCTACAATAATAACCAAATGGATCACAGTTTGTCTGGGCAACACAGGACTCCATTGTTCCGCTGGCTAGCAAGTCGTTATTGGAACATAATTTATTCTAGTTTGATTTAGTTGGCTATATAAAGGTTACATAAGCAAATACACGTTCCCCTCTTGTCTTTGGCAGTTGTGTCTGAGCAAATAAAAGGCGGTAACCAGAGCCAGAGTACAGGCGACGACACCTGTAATAGTGTCTGTGTTTACACTGTCTTTTAGTTGACTATGATGTAATCAGAACGAGACAGCTAGTGTAGATCAGTAGAGAGTGCCCCTTAGGTCTGTCGGTGAACTTTAAAGAGACTGGATGAGTAATGTTTTGGTGTGTGTGTGTGTGTGTGCGTGTGTGTGCGTGTGTATGTGAGTGTGTGTGGGTGTTTGCCAACAAATGCAGTGGGCTGTCTAGTAGTGCCAAATAACCTGTTGAACATGAAACCACATACTGTACAAGACTAGGACAGCACTCAACACTGCCATTGGTCACCGCCCCAGAATGGATGTCTGTCAGACACACGTCAATTACCGTTTCATTAAGCGGGGTCGCAGTGAAATCAATCCCCCGGAATTGGGAGTGGGCAGAATGAATGCGCGAACTGCTGCGAATTAGCTAATGATCGCGAAGACAGAGGAGATTGATTGAAGCTTTGGTGGGGAGAGAATTCATTTCCCTTAGTGTGACTGTGTGTGTGTGTGTGTGTGTGTGTGTCTGGTACAGTGCATTCTGGGTACTCACTGGGCACTTAGTGATGCTCTGTTCCCATTGGCTCATGCTGACGCTCTCTTCCAGAGTGGTGCACTTCCTCAACACCAGGTCCCAGCCACAGTACGGGTCCCTTGCCCCCACACACGCCCTGACAGAGAGGAGACATATTGACTGGTTAATTGATTCATATATTCATTAATGGGAGAAAAGGAGAGAGGGAAGAGCGAGTACACTGGCATTAGCAGGTGTGCAAAAGTTATTCCTCAGTCATGTTCTGATCTGTAAACTTTTTAGGAATAGACAAAATGATTCAGACTTCTCTCTATGTTGGGCCTTGTTCAATACCTCTGCATGTATTTGAATGTCTACATATACACAGTACAGATTTGTCATGGGACCAATCTAACATAAGGTGTCTGTTTGGGAGGTGTAGAGGTTTCCAGCACAATAAAGTACCTGATGTCTCTTTTCTGTCATGCAAATAAGAGAGCCGTGTCACAACCTAAACTCATCTCTGAGACACAGACAGATGGTATTAGCTACAGTGTGGAAAAAAAGTATTTAGTCAGCCACCAATTGTGCAAGTTCTCCCACTTAAAAAGATGAGAGAGGCCTGTAATCATCATAGGTACACGTCAACTATGACAGACAAATTGAGAAAAAAATTCCAGAAATTCACATTGTAGGATTTTTAATGAATTTATTAGCAAATTATGGTGGAAAATAAGTATTTGGTCACCTACAAACAAGCAATATTTCTGGCTCTCACAGACCTGTAACTTCTTCTTTAAGAGGCTCCTCTGTCCTCCACTTGTTACCTGTATTAATGGCACCTGTTTGAACTTGTTATCAGTATAAAAGACACCTGTCCACAACCTCAAACAGTCACACTCCAAACTCCACTATGGCCAAGACCAAAGAGCTGTCAAAGGACACCAGAAACAAAATTGTAGACCTGCACCAGGCTGGGAAGAATGAATCTGCAATAGGTAAGCAGCTTGGTTTGAAGAAATCAACTGTGGGAGCAATTATTAGGAAATGGAAGACATACAAGACCACTGATAATCTCCCTCGATCTGGGGCTCCACGCAAGATCTCACCCCGTGGGGTCAAAATGATCACAAGAACGGTGAGCAAAAATCCCAGAACCACACGGGGGGACCTAGTGAATGACCTGCAGAGAGCTGGGACCAAAGTAACAAAGCCTATCATCAGTAACACACTACGCCGCTTGGGACTCAAATCCTGCAGTGCCAGACGTGTCCCCCTGCTTAAGCCAGTACATGTCCAGGCCCGTCTGAAGTTTGCTAGAGTGCATTTGGATGATCCAGAAGAGGATTGGGAGAATGTCATATGGTCAGATGAAACCAAAATATAACTTTTTGGGAAAAACTCAACTCGTCGTGTTTGGAGGACAAAGAATGCTGAGTTGCATCCAAAGAACACCATACCTACTGTGAAGCATGGGGGTGGAAACATCATGCTTTGGGGCTGTTTTTCTGCAAAGGGACCAGGACGACTGATCCGTGTAAAGGAAAGAATGAATGGGGCCATGTATCTTGAGATTTTGAGTGAAAACCTCTTTCCATCAGCAAGGGCATTGAAGATGAAACGTGGCTGGGTCTTTCAGCATGACAATGATCCCAAACACACCGCCCGGGCAACGAAGGAGTGGCTTCGTAAGAAGCATTTCAAGGTCCTGGAGTGGCCTAGCCAGTCTCCAGATCTCAACCCCATAGAAAATCTTTGGAGGGAGTTGAAAGTCTGTGTTGCCCAGCGACAGCCCCAAAACATCACTGCTCTAGAGGAGATCTGCATGGAGGAATGGGCCAAAATACCAGCAACAGTGTGTGAAAACCTTGTGAAGACTTACAGAAAACGTTTGACCTGTGTCATTGCCAACAAAGGGTATATAACAAAGTATTGAGAAACTTTTGTTATTGACCAAATACTTATTTTCCACCATAATTTGCAAATAAATTCATTAAAAATTCTCATTTTGTCTGTCATAGTTGACGTGTACCTATGATGAAAATTACAGGCCTCTCTCATCTTTTTAAGTGGGAGAACTTGCACAATTGGTGGCTGACTAAATACTTTTTTTTCCCACTGTATAGTAATAGTCTGTGTGGAATATAATAGTGATAGATTGTGTACTGACACACACACACACACACACACACACACACACATGCGTCTGTCAGAAGAAAATAAATAACAATTTATAATCTATGATTATCTCATCCTGACCCAGGTGTTACCCTCCATCTCTAAATATAAACCCAGAGAATAACTTATTTCTTTGAGAGATGCAAATTGCAGATAGGTTTTCACCTATTTGCTGTGGTTTCTCCAACTCTCTTCATTGGAGTCTGTCTTTGTAAATCATGTGTTGCGTTCGAAATGGCACCCTATTCCCTATATAGTGCACTACTTTTCACCAGAGCCCTATATAAAGTAGTGCACTAAATAGGGAATAGGGTGCCATTTAATACATAGTCTGTCTCTGTGAGCCCTGAATGCCTCTGCTGATCCTACAGCTATTGTATGCAGTAATCATGTGCCTAAGAAGCAGATTTATACTGTTAGCACTGAGCCGGTGTGCCCAAGGAGGAAGTCCACTGTGTGCAGCTCACAATGCACTAGCATAAAAACATGAGCACATCTACTGCTGCAAAACTTCCCAGTAAAGCACTAAAAACAACTAAGCATTCCAGAAGAAAGGTGCTCAAAATAGCCCACGTTAACATATGTAGCTTAAGAAACAAGGTTCATGAAATCAATAATTTGCTAGTAACAGATGACATTCATATTCTGACTATCTCTGAAACTCACTTAGATAATACCTTTGATGATACAGTTGTAGCAATACAAGGTTATAACATTTACAGAAAAGATAGAAATACCAATGGTGGAGGTGTTGCTGTTTATATTCAGAACCACATTCCTGTGAAGATTAGAGAGGATCTCATGTTAAATACTGTTGAAGTAATATGGCTACAGGTTCATCTGCCTCACCTAAAGCCAATTCTGGTGGTAAGCTGCTATAGACCACCAAGTGCTAACAGTCAGTATCTGGACAACATGTGTGAAATGCTTGATAATGTATGTGATATCAATAGAGAGGTATATTTTCTGGGTGATTTAAATATTGACTGTCTTTCAACAGGCTGCCCAAGAGAAAGCTTCAAACTGTAACCAGTGCCTGCAAACTGGTTCAGGTAATCAGTCAACCTACCAGGGTAGTTACAAACAGTACAGGAATGAAATCATCAACATGTATGGATAATTTCACATTTTACATTTACATTTACATTTTAGTCATTTAGCAGATGCTCTTATCCAGAGTGACTTACAGTTAGTGAGTGCATACATTTTTCATACTAATCATATATTCACTAATGCTGCAGATATTTGTTTGAAAGCAGTATCCAAATCCATTGGCTGTAGTGATCACAATATAGTAGCAATATCTAGGAAAACCAAAGTTCTAAAGGCTGGGCCTAATATTGTGTATAAGAGGTCATACAAGAAGTTATGTAGTGATTCCTATGTTGTTGATGTAAAGAATATATGTTGGTCCATGGTGTGTAATGAGGAGCAAACAGACACTGCACTTGACACATTTATGAAATTGCTTATTCCAGTTACTAATAAGCATGCACCCATTAAGAAAATGACTGTAAAAACTGTTACATCCCTGTGGATTGAACAGGAATTGAAAAATGGTATGATTGATAGGGATGAGGCAAAAGGAATGGCAAATAAGTCTGGCTGCACAACCGATTGGCAAACGTATTGCAAATTGAGAAATCATGTGACTAAACTGAATAAAAAGAAGAAGAAACAACACTATGAAACAAGGAAAAATGACATAAAGAATGATATTAAAAAGCTTTGGAGCACCTTAAATGAAACTTTGGGAAAAAAAGGCAAACTCAGCTCGATCATTCATTGAATCAGATGGCTCATTCATCACAAAACCAACTGATATTGCCAACTACTTTAATAATTTTTTCATTGGCAAGATTAGCAAATGTAGGCATGACATGCCAGCAACGATTGCTGACACTACACATCCAAGTATATCTGACCAAATTATGAAAGACAAGCATTGTAATTTTGAATTCTGTAAAGTGAGTGTGGAAGAGGTGAAAAACCTATTGTTGTCTATTAACAATGACAAGCCACCGGGGTCTGACAACTTGGATGGAAAATTACTGAGGATAATAGCAGACGATATTGCCACTCCTATTTGCCATATGTTCAATTTAAGCCTACTAGAATGTGTGTGCCCCAAGGCTTGGAGGGAAGCAAAAGTCATTCCGCTACCTAAGAATAGTAAAGCCCCCTTTACTGGCTCAAATAGCCAACCAATTAGCCTGTTACCAACCCTTAGTAAACTATTGGAAAAAATTGTGTTTGACCAGATACAATGCTATTATACAGTAAACAAATTGACATCAAACTTTCAGCATGCTTATAGAGAAGGACATTCAACAAGCACAGCACTTACACAAATTACTGATGATTGGCTGAGAGAAATTGATGATAAAAAGATTGTGGGGGCTGGTTTGTTAGACTTCAGTGCGGCTTTTGACATTATCGATCATAGTCTGCTGCTGGAAAATCTTATGTGTTATGGCTTTACACCCCCTGCTATAATGTGGATAAAGAGTTACTTGTCTAACAGAACACAGAGAGTGTTCTTTAATGTAAGCCTCTCAAACTTAATCCAGATAGAATCAGGAATTCAACAGTAGCTAAGATGGGGCGAAGTATGTCCATAATTAAGTGCTGCTCTGCCTTCGCATCTCTGCATGTCTGGCAGACATATCAGTGTGGATGACGGATCACCACCTCAAGCTGAACCTCGGCAAGACGGAGCTGCTCTTACTCCCGGGGAAGGACTGCCCGTTCCATGATCTCGCCATCACGGTTGACAACTCCGTTGTGTCCTCCTCCCAGAGTGCAAAGAGCCTTGGCGTGACCGTGGACAACACCCTGTCGTTCTCGGCTAACATCAAGGCGGTGACCCGATCCTGTAGGTTCATGCTCTACAACATTCGGAGTGTACGACCCTGCCTTACACAGGAAGCGGCACAGGTCCTAATCCAGGCACTTGTCATCTCCCGTCTGGATTACTGCAACTCGCTGTTGGCTGGGCTCCCTGCAACTCATCCAGAATGCCGCAGCCCGTCTGGTGTTCAACCTTCCCAAGTTCTCTCACGTCACCCGCTCCTCCGCACACTCCACTGGCTTCCAGTTGAAGCTCGCATCTGCTACAAGACCATGGTGCTTGCCTACGGAGCTGCGAGGGGAACGGCACCTCCGTACCTTCAGGCTCTGATCAGTCCCTACACCCAAACGAGGGCATTGCGTTCATCCACCTCTGGCCTGCTGGTCCCCCTACATCTGCGGAAGCACAGTTCCCGCTCAGCCCAGTCAAAACTGTTCGCTGCTCTGGCACCCCAATGGTGGAACAAGCTCCCTCACGACGCCAGGACAGCGGAGTCACTCACCACCTTCCGGAGACACTTGAAACCCCACCTCTTTAAGGAATACCTGGGATAGGATAAAGTAATCCTTCTACCCCCCCCCCTTACCCCCTAAAAAAAAAAAAAAAACATATTGTAAAGTGGTTATCCCACTGGCTATAAGGTGAATGCATCAATTTGTAAGTCGCTCTCTATAAGAGCGTCTGCTAAATGACGTAAATGTAATGTAAATGTTAACAACACTATCAACAAGGCAGGTCCTACAAGCCCTAGTTTTGTCGCACCTAGACTACTGTTCAGTAGTGTGGTCAGGTACCACAAAGAGGAACTTGGGAAAATTGCAGTTGGCTCAGAACAGGGCAGCATGGCTGGCCCTTAAAAGTACACAGAGAGCTAACATTCATGACATGCATGACAGTCTCTCCTGGCTTAGAGTGGAAGAGAGATTGACTTCATCACTGCTTGTTTTTGTAAGAGGTGTTGACAAGCTGAATGTACCGAGCTGTCTGTTTGGAATACTGGCACACAGCTCGGACACCCATGCATACCCCACAAGACATGCCACCAGAGGTCTCTTCACAGTCCCCAAGTCCAGAACAGACTATGGGAGGCGCACAGTACTACATAGAGCCATGACTACATGGAACTCTATTCCACATCAGGTAACTGATGCAAGCAGTAGAATCAGATTTAAAAACAGGTAAAAATACACCTTATGGAACAACGGGGACTGTGAAGAGAAACACACAAAGGTATAGACACACGTATATCTAATCAAATCAAATTTGATCTGCCACATGCGCCGAATACAACAGGTGTAGACATTACCGTGAAATGCTTACTTAAAGCCCTTAACCAACAATGCATTTATTTTTTAATAAAAAAGTAAAATAAAACAACAACAACAAAAAAGTGTTGAGAAAAAAAGAGCAGAAGTAAAAAATTAAATAACAGTAGGGAGGCTATATACAGGGGGGTACCGGTGCAGAGTCAATGTGCGGGGGCACCGGCTAGTTGAGGTAGTTGAGGTAGTTGAGGTAATATGTACATGTGGGTAGAGTTAAAGTGACTATGCATAAATCATTAACAGAGTAGCAGCAGCATAAAAATATGAGGTGGGGGTGGGGGGGCAGTGCAAATAGTCTGGGTAGCCATGATTAGCTGTTCAGGAGTCTTATGGCTTGGGGATAGAAGCTGTTGAGAAGCCTTTTGGACCTAGACTTGGCGCTCCGGTACCGCTTGCCGTGCGGTAGCAGAGAGAACAGTCTATGACTAGGGTGGCTGGAGTCTTTGACAATTTTGAGGGCCTTCCTCTGACACCGCCTGGTATAGAGGTCCTGGATGGCAGGAAGCTTGGCCCCAGTGATGCCTTGCGGTCGGAGACCGAGCAGTTGCCATACCAGGCGGTGATGCAACCAGTCAGGATGCTCTCGATGGTGCAGCTGTATAACTTTTTGAGGATCTGAGGACCCATGCCAAATCTTTTCCGTTTCCTGAGGGGGAATAGGCTTTGTAGTGCCCTCTTCACGACTGTCTTGGTGTGTTTGGACCATGATAGTTCGTTGGTGATGTGGACACCAAGGAACTTGAAGCTCTCAACCTGTTCCACTACAGCCCCGTCGATGAGAATGGGGGCGTGCTCAAACCTCTTTTTTATCCTGTAGTCCACAATCATCTCCTTTGTCTTGGTCACATTGAGGGAGAGGTTGTTATCCTGGCACCACACGGCCAGGTCTCTGACCTACTCCCTATAGGCTGTCTCATCGTTGTCAGTGATCAGGCCTACCACTGTTGTGTCGTCTGCAAACTTAATGAGGGTGTTGGAGTCGTGCCTGGCCATGCAGTCATGGGTGAACAGGGAATACAGGAGGGGACTGAGCATGCACCCCTGAGGGGCCCCCGTGTTGAGGATCAGCGTGGCAGATGTGTTGTTACCTACCCTTACCACCTGGGGGCGGCCCGTCAGGAAGTCCAGGATCCAGTTGCAGAGGGTGGTGTTTAGTCCCAGGATCCTTACCTTAGTGATGAGCTTTGAGGGCACTATGGTGTTGAACACTGAGCTGTAGTCAATGAATAGCATTCTCACGTAGGTGTTCCTCTTGTCCAGGTGGGAAAGGGCAGTGTGGAGTGCAATAGAGATTGCATCATCTGTGGATCTGTTGGGGCGGTATGCAAATTTGAGTGGGTCTAGGGTTTCTGGGATAATGGTGTTGATGTGAGCCATGACCAGCCTTTCAAAGCACTTCATGGCTACAGATGTCAGTGCTACGGGTCGGTAGTCATTTAGGCAGGTTATCTTAGTGTCCTTGGGCACGGGGACTATGGTGGTCTGCTTGAAACATGTTGGTATTCAATCTTAGTCCTGTATTGACTCTTTGCCTGTTTGATGGTTCGTCGGAGGGCATAGCGGGATTTCTTATAAGCGTCCGGGTTAAAGTCCCGCTCCTTGAAAGCGGCAGCTCTACCCTTTAGCTCAGTGCGGATGTTGCCTGTAATCCATGGCTTCTGGTTGGGGTATGTACGTACGGACACTGTGGGGACGACGTCATCGATGCACTTATTGATGAAGCCAGTGACTGATGTGGTGTACTCCTCAATGCTATCTGAAGAATCCCGGAACATGTTCCAGTCTGTGCTAGCAAAACAGTCCTGTAGCTTAGCATCTGCGTCATCTGACCACTTTTTTATTAACCGAGTCACTGGTGCTTCCTGCTTTAATTTTTGCTTATAAGCAGGAATCAGGAGGATAGAGTTATGGTCAGATTTGCCAAATGGAGGGCGAGGGAGAGCTTTGTATGCGTCTCTGTGTATGGAGTAAAGGTGGTCTAGAGTTTTTTTCCCTCTGGTTGCACATTTAACATGCTGGTAGAAATGAGGTAGATTGGATTTAAGTTTCCCTGCATTAAAGTCCCCGGCCACTAGGAGCGCTTTCTCTGGATGAGCGTTTTCCTGTTTACTTATGGCCTTATACAGCTCGTTGAGTGCAATCTTAATGCCAGCATTGGTTTGTGGTGGTAAATAGACAGCTATGAAAAATATAGATTAAAACTCTATTGGTAAATAGTGTGGTCTACAGCTTATCATAAGATACTCTACCTCAGGCGAGCAAAACCTAGAGACTTCCTTAGTATTTGGTTTTGTGCACCAGCTGTTGTTTACACAGACCACCACCCTTGTCTTACCAGAGTCAGCCGTTCTATGCTGCCGATGTAGCATATATCCCGTCAGCTGTATGTTGTCCATGTCATCGTTCAGCCACGACTCGGTGAAACATAAGATATTACAGTTTTTAATGTCCCGTTGGTAGGATAACCGTAATCGTAGGTCATCTAATTTATTTTCAAATGATTGAACATTGGCTAATAGGATTGATGGAGAAGGCAGTTTACTCGCTCGCCGTCGGATCCTTACAAGGCACCCCGACCTACGTCCACGATATCTCTGTCTCTTTCTCCTGCGAATGACAGGGATTTGGGCCTTGTTGGGTGTCTGTAGGATATCCTTCGCGTCCGACTCGTTGAAGAAAAAATATTCGTCCAATACGAGGTGAGTAATCGCTGTCCTGATATCCAGAAGCTCTTTTTGGTTATAAGAGATGATGGCAGAAACATTATGTACAGAATAAATTACAAATAATGTGAAAAAACACACAATAGTACAATCAGTTAGAGGCTGTAAAACGGCAGCCATCTTCTCCGGCGCCATCTCAGCACACATTGTGATATTGTTGTATGTTGGTATTAAACATTTTGTATTGTAGATAGGTAGTGCTGTAATAATGTTTTATGATGTACTGTTTTATATTTTGTTTTATATGTAATGTAAGTGTTTTAATATGTTTGGACCCCAGGAAGAGTAGCTGCTGCCTTGGCAGCAGCTAATGGGGATCCCTAATAAATACAAATACAAATACAAAATGTTTCTGCTGTTATCCTTGGCACTGTGTTCATATCCAGGCCTCTGCTCTGAAAGATCTGGTGCCTCTGTCAGAAACTCAATACGTCTCATTAACATACTCCCACTACAATAGCCAAAGCAGCTGAGGGGACAAGAAGGTAAACCAACACTATATTACATTGGCATCATGCCAGGCCCACTATAATTTGATTAATTAACAAGTAAATAGCTTGTAACAACTATGTAACTACATGCAGTTGTGGAGAAGTAGTGTTTGTGTGTGGGTCTGTGGGTGGGTCTTTGTCTGAGACCTAATCTCTGGTGGACAGATTCTCGTGGAAAGGCGAGAATCTGTCAAGGCTAACGTAGAATTATGTGATTATGAGCAGCAGTAGTTCATGGTTTTGGGTTTTCGTGATTTATTATTTTGACGAATCAGGATTGGGCAAAGGCGGTGCTTAAGCTGGTGCTGTGATTTTCAAGCCCGTGATAAACATTTTCCACTAGATTCCACAGCCACAAAGTCAAAATTGGCTATATCGTAAAAATTAATCAAAACAATAATGTGCTATTTGGCCATGATAAACACGGGTGAAATTAGTGGAAGGGAAAGGTTTGGCTGAGAGTTTCCATTTGCAAGGGAGGACACTTCACTTCCTTCTTTTGCACAAAGGAAATCACAATTGTTAACGGCATTCCCCTCAGAAGTAAAACAGGAAATGACAAACCTTCGCAAGAGAATTTTAACTCTGGGTTAACAAGATTATCTGAAACCTGAAGACTTGTGTTAGCTCCATAAAATAATGTCTAGACTTTAGCTCAGTTGGATAACATATTCTTGGTCACCTGGATTGCACAGCTTTGATACCTAGGAGGTTGTGTGTGTGTGTGTATGTGTGTGTGTGCACGTCTGTGTGTACTACTCACTCTCTGGTCTTGTGGAAGTTGCATCTCATCAGTGGTATCTTGATGACCTGGTCCCTGACCCCAACATACAGCTCACTGCTGCTGTGAAGGATCAGGAGGCTTCTGATTGGCTGTCTCCTCCTGGGCGGGAACAACTCAATCTCATCCAATAGACAGCTGCCCATGGACTGGTTCAGAGGAGACAGGACCTTACGGATGGTACCATAATCTGGAGGGAGAGGAGGAGGAGGTAGATTAAAAAAATGTATTAAATATGTATTAAATAAAGTATTCTTATTTTTCAAAGGGAGTGGATGAGGGAGAGGAAGAGTAACCATTGACTCCATATTTGGCAAAGTTGCAACATCCCCAATTAACTACAGTAGCTTACTCCCTCGGGAAAAGTACACTACATGACCAAAAGTATGTGGAAATCTGCTCGTCGAACATCTCATTCCAAAATCATGGGTATTAATATGGAGTTGGTCCTCCCTTTGCTGCTATAACAGCCTCCACTCTTCTGGGAAGGCTTTCCACTACACGTTGGAACATTGCTGCGGGGACTTGCTTCCATTCAGCCACAAGAGCATTAGTGTGGTTGGACACTGATGTTCGGCGATTAGGCCTGGCTCGCAGTCGGCATTCCAATTCATCCCAAAGGTGTTCGGTGGGGTTAAGGTCAGGGCTCTGTGCAGGCCAGTGAAGTTCTTCCACACCGATCGACAAAACATTTCTGTATGGACCTCGCTTTGTTCATGGGGGCATTGTCATGCTGAAACAGGAAAGGGCCTTCCCCAAACTGTTGCCACAAAGTTGGAAGCACAGAATCGTCTAGAATGTCATTGTATGCTGTAGCGTTAAGATTTCCCTTCACTGGAACTAAGGGGCCTAGCTCGAACAATGAAAAACAGCCCCAGACCATTATTCCTCCCCCAACAAACTTGACAGTTGGAACTATGCATTCGGGCAGGTAGCGTTCTCCTGGCATCCGCCAAACCCAGATCCGTCCGTCGGACTGCCAGATGGTGAAGCGTGATTCATCACTCCAGAGAACTAATTTCCACTTCTCCAGAGTCCAATGGCGGTGAGCTTTACACCACTCCAGCCGACACTTGGCATTGCGTATGGTGATATTAGGTTTATGTGCGGCTGCTCGGCCATGGAAACCCATTTAATGAAGCTCCCGACGAACAGTTATTGTGCTGATGTTGCTTCCATAGGCAGTTTGGAACTCGGTAGTGAGTGTTGCAACCGAGGATAGGAGATTTTTACAAGCTTCAGCACTCGCCGGTCCTGTTCTGTGAGCTTGTGTGGCTTATCACTTCGCGGCTGAGTCGTTGCTCCTAGACGTTTCCACTTCACAATAACAGCACTTACAGTTGACCGGGGCAGCTCTAGCAGGGCAGAAATATGTCAAACTGACTTGTTGGAAAGGTGGCATCCTATGATGGTGCCACGTTGAAAGTCACTGAGCTCTTCAGTAAGGCCATTCTACTGTCAATGTTTGTCTATGGAGATTGCATGGCTATGTGCTCGATTTTATACACCTGTCAGCAACGGGTGTGACTGAAATAGCCAAATCCACAAATCTTAAGTGTTTTCAGACATGCTAAACTCTGCCATCATAGGATGTCTTGATTTACAGATTAGATCAGCATTTAACAGATGACCTCTGTGTTCCAATACTGTAATATGTCATGCAGAGTGCCTCCATTCAATTCCATTTATTCCTGGCAAGGATAGGAACATCCCATATGATTGCATAAGAGACAGAATTTGGAGGCAACTCAAGCAAACATCGTCAATTATACATGTATTCCCTGTGGGGAGGGGAATGTAATTAGATCTAAGAAAGTTGAATTCCTATTCCCAAACACACAGCTTCAAGGTGGTAAAATACAAAAGTACAGTCCTGCCCCGAAGTAGAGTTTTTCACTGCGGCAGCAATGGATGTTTTATTGATCTGGAGGGAAACCGATATCCGAGATACTCAGAAATTGATGACTACACTTGACTAAAAGCCACATGCAAAGAAATGTGGGAAATAGTTTGGATCAACATGCTACAACAGTGTTAGCGTTCATGGCTAGATCCTGCCTAAAAACAGTTTGTTTTGTCTATTTTATACAAAGAGGAATTAAAGAGGCTTTGTGTGGTTTACAATGCCAAAAGTTGGAAAAACACTGTACGACACTACCTAGTCGTTTGGCCCTCTAGTAAAACTATAAGGTACTAGAGAAAGGTCCCAATCAGCGCAGTGCACTAGAGCGCTAATAGCCAGTGATTAGCTATGTATGCTAGCGGTTGCTAATGGCCCTGGCACTGGTTCAGATGTTTTCATTAGGGTCTGGTTAGCGTCCAGAAACCCGTCTGCTCTGTGTGAACCCACAGCTCTCATTCTAAAGCCACATTGATCACACAGACACACTCACGCATGTATAAACACACATCCACACACAATGAGAGTGGAGATACACACATCCACACACAATGAGAGTGGAGATACACACACTCACTCACTCACTCACTCACTCAATCATTCACGCACATTCGAACACACAAACACAATGGGAGCAATGTTTTGTTAGCAGGACCGGCAGATAGACAGAAAAGCCCCAAGGCTAGTGATGCAGAACAGGTGGAGGAGGGATCCAGAAATAACAGGGGCACAGAATGAGACAGAGCATGGCTGTATAAGCCAGCAGTGTAAGAGGGGGTTAAGCCTTCCTGTCCTCTGTCTGGTTGCTGTGTTACATACTTCCTGTCCTCTGTCTGATTGATGTGTTACATACTTCCTGTCCTCTGTCTGGTTGATGTGTTACATACTTCCCGTCCTCTGTCTGGTTGATGTGTTACACACTTCCTGTCCTCTGTCTGGTTGATGTGTTACATACTTCCTGTCCT
Organism: Coregonus lavaretus; assembly: GCF_964263955.1. Lineage (NCBI taxonomy): Eukaryota > Metazoa > Chordata > Actinopteri > Salmoniformes > Salmonidae > Coregonus > Coregonus lavaretus. Next base: position 231,516 of record NW_028157487.1, read on the forward strand.
CTGTCTGGTTGATGTGTTACATACTTCCCGTCCTCTGTCTGATTGATGTGTTACACACTTCCTGTCCTCTGTCTGGTTGATGTGTTACATACTTCCTGTCCTCTGTCTGGTTGATGTGTTACATACTTCCCGTCCTCTGTCTGGTTGATGTGTTACATACTTCCTGTCCTCTGTCTGGTTGATGTGTTACATACTTCCTGTCCTCTGTCTGGTTGATGTGTTATACACTGTACCTGTGTGTTTCTCATTACCACCATGCTTCCCCTTAACAGGCGACTGGTTGTAATTTCATGGTGTTTACCATCTCTCAGTGAGGGATTGAGTGTGTGGAAAAGGATGGTGTGTGTGTGTGGGGGGGAGGGGGTGAATGTGTGTGAGTCTGTGCACGGGATGTGTGTGTGTGTGTGTGTGTGTGTGTGTGTGTGTGTGTGTGTGTGTGTGTGTGTGTGTGTGTGTGCTGCTGCATATGGAGGACACATGGTGGTTCATTGCGATCCCATTAATGTCAGCTGAATGAAAGCTTTGATGTCACCTCAGAGCTACACATTTAATGCCTTCATTCACCTTCCTGAACCACTCCACCATGTGCAGAGTCAAAAGGCTAGGAATCAGATAAACACACACACACAAACACACACACACAGTCCAACTTTACCTGTGGCCAGGTAGATGATATGGAACAGCATGTCTTTGCCCTGCACCACGTCCACAGCTACGTGGGAGAAGCGGATGTTGTCCTCCATGAAGTAAGGGACAGGCTGGACTGGCTGAACCACCTCATTCATCAGTAGGAACTTCTGGGCATCCTGCAGGTTCCTCTCTGTCAGATTCACGTAGGAGCCGTAGTCTATGGTACCACACTGGGGGGAGGAAGAGAGGAACAAAGATAATTTATTTGTGCTTCCCATGACTGTGGTTTTGTATTTTAATGTAATATATATATATATACACACTACCGTTCAAAAGTTTGCGGTCACTTAGAATTTTCCTTGTTTTCGAAAGTAAAGCATTTTTTTTGTCTATTAAAATAACATCAAATTGATCAGAAATACAGTGTAGACATTGTTAATGGCTATTGTAGCTGGAAACAGCAGATTTTTTATGGAATACCTACATAGGCGTACAGAGGCCCATGATCAGCAACCATCAGTCATGTGTTCCAATGTATTTATTTTTCCTTTATTTAACTAGGCAAGTCAGTTAAGAACAAATTCTTATTTACAATGATGGCCTACACCGGCCAAACCCGGACGACACTGGGCCAATTGTGCGCCACCCTATGGGACTCCCAATCACGGCCGGTTGTGATACAGTCTGGAATCGAACCAGGGGGTCTGTAGTGACGCCTCAAGCGCTGAGATGCAGTGCCTTAGACCGCTGCGCCACTCGGGAGCCCAATGGCATGTTGTGTTTGCTAATCCAAGTTTATAATTTGAAAAGGCTAATTGATCATTAGAAAACCCTTTTGCAATTATGTTAGCACAGCTGAAAACTGTTGTGCTGATTAAATAAGCAATAAAACGGGCCTTCTTGAGACTAGTTGAGTATCTGGAACATCAGCAATTGTGGGTTCGATTACAGGCTCAAAATGGCCAGAAACAAATAACTTTCTTCTGAAACTCGTCAGTCTATTCTTGTTCTGAGAAATGAAGGCTATTTCATGCGAGAAATTGCAAAGAAACTGAAGATCTCGTACAACGCTGTGTACTACTCCCTTCACAGAACAGCGCAAACTGGCTCTAACCAGAATAGAAAGAGGAGTGGGAGGCCCCGGTGCACAACTGAGCAAGAGGACAAATACATTAGTGTCTAGTTTGAGAAACAGATGCCTCACAGGTCCTCAACTGGCAGCTTCATTAAATATCTCAGACTGGCCAATAAAAATAAAAGATTAAGATGGGCAGTCTGAGATAAGTGCTTTTTCTTTGCAACTCTGCCTAGAAGGTCAGCATCCCGGAGTCGCCTCTTCACTGTTGATGTTTAAACGGGTGTTTTGTGGGTACTATTTAATGAAGCTGCCAGTTGAGGACCTGTGAGGCGTCTGTTTCTCAAACTACACACTCTAATGTATTTGTCCTCTTGCTCAGTTGTGCACCGGGGCCTCCCACTCCTCTTTTTATTCTGGTTAGAGCCAGTTTGCGCTGTTCTGTGAAGGGAGTAGTACACAGCGTTGTCCGAGATCTTCACTTTCTTTGCAATTTCTCGCATGGAATTGCCTTCATTTCTCATCATTTGGGTTCCTGGATCCTTTCACAGCATTATAAGGCTGCGTTGAGACAATGACTTAGCAATGACCCAAGCCCAGTTTAGCTAATCCCTACCATTGTGACGCAGAGTTGCCAAAATGCTTCAGCAAATGTACATTACAGGGGCGTCAGTAGACACAATATAAGTAACCTAATGTATGTCCCTCTAACTGCCCTGAATGCATCTGCTGATCCTACAGCTATTGTATGCAGTAATTGTGTGCCTAAGAACCAGATTTATACTGTTAGCACTGAGCCGGTGTTCCCGAGGATGAAGGCCACTGTGTGCAGCTCACCCTGCACTAACATAAAGAACATGACCACATCTACTGCTGCTAAGCTTCCCAGTAAAACTATTAAAATAAGTAAGCATGTATGCGGATGACTCAACACTATACACATCAGCTGCTACAGCAACTGAAATAACAGCAACACTTAATAAAGAGTTGCACTTAGTTTCGGAATGGGTGGCAAGGAATAAGTTAGTCCTAAATATTTCCAAAACTAAAAGCATTGTATTTGGGTCAAATCATTCACTAAACCCTAAACCTCAACTACATCTCGTAACGAATAATGTGGAAATTTAGCAAGTTGAGGTGACTAAACTGCTTGGAGTAACCCTGGATTGTAAACTGTCATGGTCAAAGCATATTGATACAACAGTAGCTAAGATGGGGAGAAGTATGTCCATAATTAAGTGCTGCTCTGCCTTCTTAACAACACTGTCAACAAGGCAGGTCCTACAGGCGCTAGTTTTGTCGCACCTAGACTACTGTTCAGCTGTGTGGTCAGGTGCCACAAGGAGGGACTTAGGAAATTTACAGTTGGCTCAGAACAGGGCAGCACGGCTGGCCCTTAAAAGTACACGGAGAGCTAACATTAATGACATGCATGTTAGTCTCTCCTGGCTTAGAGTGGAAGAGAGATTGACTTCATCACTGCTTGTTTTTTTAAGAGGTGTAGACAAGCTGAATGTACCGAGCTGTCTGTTTGGAATGCTGGCACACAGCTCGGACACCCATGCATACCCCACGAGACATGCCACCAGAGGTCTCTTCACAGTTCCCAAGTCCAGAACAGACTACGGGAAACGCACAGTACTACATAGAGCCATGACTACATGGAACTCTATTCCACATCATGTAACTCAGTCAAGCAGTAAAATCAGATTCAAAAAAACGATAAAACTACACTTTATGGAACAGCGCGGACTGTGAAGAGACACACACCCACACACAGGCACACACACAGCATTCGCAAACACATGCTAACACACGCACTCTACACACACACATTTGCTGTATTATTGATTTTGTATTGTAAATATGTTATGGTAGAGTAGTGTGTAGTAAGGTGTTGTGTTATGTATTGTTTTATTGTACGTAAATTGTGGTTGGACCCCAGGAAGAGTAGCTGCTGCCTTGGCAGCCGCTAATGGGGATCCGTAATAAATCCAAATACAAATACAAATACCATCTTTAAAGGGATAGTTTACTCAGACTAAAACTAACATGATTTTCCACCTACCTTGGCTGTAGTTGATTCAAGAAGTCAGTTTTGGGATATTTAGTTTCCTTTTGACACCTAATAGCCATCCTTTGTGACTCATTTCAGGAAACTAGGCGTATGTCGCACATCACTACTTCACAGGAGAGGCATTTGAACGTACATTTTCTTTTACATCAAAATGCGTTTTTTGGCAGAAATGCCTTCTGGAACATGTGAACTTTCATGTGACTTAATAACAAACTTGTATGCCATCTGTAAATACGAATAAAATGTACTGTTAGCACTCTCAGTAACACTTAACATTAAACTGTTCTTGTTCCTGTGTATTTTATTAGCATATTGTTACATAATAATTTTGTAATTGCATTTTAATTGCAAAGAAATGAGCTGAGAGTTTTTTGTAACCACTGTACACATGTAGTCACGAATAGTGACTAAATAAACTATATTTGACTACCTTGAATATTTGAAAATGAACTACAAAATACAACTATTTTCTACCCAGGTCTGGTACTAACTGTATGGTTTATAGTATAGTGAGATATGCATGTAAAATGTATTATAACAACCATTGGGAAATCATCAATAAGAGTTTTGTGCAAAACCCATCAATTTCTCTGACAATAAGTTAAACGATGAATATATTTTACATTTAACAGTGAGAGATGACGCTCTGCACTCAGACACACTGACCCCAGCCTGATGGTATATTAACTGTTAATACACAGCAACATGATTCACCATGATCTATGACTGCTGGATCAATATATACAGTTTAAGAGAAGAGGGAGATATTTCTCTAGACAGATAGATCATTAACTATTCAATCAATGGCCAGGGTGTGTGTGAGTAATGATTTCACATGAAGGAGTGGAAAGATCCATGTTGGTGAGTGTGTATTTGTGTATGTGTGTGTGAGTCTCTTTCTCTGTGTGTGTGTGAGTGTGTGTGTGTGTGTGTGGGGGGGGGATAGATATACGGGCAGGCCATTTTACATCAATGCAGGGCTGCCATAAATCCAAAGCTCGTAAATCGAATCCTCCAACATTGACAAATACTTGATGAAGATGTCACCGCAACCTAGATAAAGTGTGCTGCGCTCCAACAGTGAAATGTGTGCTTGTGTGTGTGTGTGTGTGTGTGCGCACATTTATGTGTGTGTATGTGTGCACGCGTGTGTGTGTGTGTATCAAATGGTGCAGCTCAGAGCAATTCCCCCTGAGCCTGGAAAAGGCTGGTTTACACACACACACACACACACTTTGTCCTCTCTAACATGGCCCTGTGCAGACCTACACAGCCACAGTGGGCAAGGCTTTGGTAAGATACTACAAACCAGAGGAAATTGGTTTCCATGCAGGCAATTTCTCCTAGCCTCAAGTGTAAACTGACTGGAATCTGGGTATGTGTGTGTGTTTCTTCATGTGCAAATATGTGTGTCTATCAAGCGTAAAACTCGCTGACCAAGTCCACCTTAGGCTTTTGGTTACATGAGTGATATGGAACATGTGTGTCCAGCCGGCCGTGTCTGTAGTCGTGTGTGTGTCCCCCACTGGCTCCCCCAACCCCCTGAGAAAATTAAATCACATTCAGACTGCTGTGTGTAGATTAGCCTGTATGCCATCTGCTAAGCCTGCTAGCCCTTAGAGCTACTATCCCTTCCAGTCATACACCATTCTCTCTGTGTGATAACTAAAAAAGCACAGAGCTTTAAAGCTTCCAAATCCTCCCTCTGTTCCAAAGCCCTATGGGGTCAAGCCACAGGAAGTAGGGGTACTGAGGGTGCTGCAGCATCCCTTGAAAAAATTGAAGAACAAAAAAATATTAATAAAAATAAAATGTTTTTTTCTCACAAACGTAGTGCACTGGGCCGTTAATACACTGAACAAAAATATAAATGCAACATGTAAAGTGTTGCTCCTATGTTTCGTGAGTTGAAATAAAATATCCCCGACATTTTCCACATGCACAAAAAGCTTATTTTTTGATCAAATGTTGTCCGTTAGTGAGCATTTCTCCTTTGTCAAGATAATCCATCCATCTGAAAAGTGTGGCATATCAAGAAGCTGATTAAACAGAATGATCATTACACAGGTGCACCTTGTACTGGGGACAGTAAAAGGCCACTCTAAAATGTGCAGTTTTGTCACACAACACAATGCCACAGATGTCTCAAGTTTTGAGGGAGCATGCAATTGGCATGCTGACTGCAGGAATGTCCACTATAGAGCTGTTGCCAGAGAATGTAATGTTCATTTTAAAGAATTTGGCAGTACGTCCAACTGGCCTTACAACCGCAGACCATGTGTAACCACGCCAGCCCAGGACCTCCACATACGGCTTTTTCACCTGCGGGATTGTCTTAGACCAGCCACCCGGACAGCTGATGAAACTGTACAACTGAAGAATTTCTGCACAAACTGTCAGAAACCGTCTCAGGGAAGCTCATCTGCGTGCTCGTCTTGACCTGACTGCAGTTCGGCGTCGTAACTGACTTCAGTGGGCAAATGCTCACCTTTGATAACCACTGGCACGCTGGAGAAGTGTGCTCTTCATGGATGAATCTTGATTTCAACTGTACCGGGCAGATGGCAGACTGTGTGTATGGCATCATGTGGGTGAGCGGTTTGCTGATGTCAGCGTTGTGAACAGAGTGCCCCATGGTGGCGGTGGGGTTATAGTATGGACAGGCATAATCTACGGACAACAAACACAATTGCATTTTATGAATGGCAATTTGAATGCACAGAGATAGCGTGACGAGATCCTGAGGCCCATTGTCGTGCCATTCATCCGCCATCATCACCTCATGTTTCAGCATGATAATGCACGGCCCCATGTTGCAAGGATCTGTACACAATTCCTGGAAGCTGAAAATGTCCCAGTTCTTCCATGGCCTGCATACTCAGCAGACATGTCACCCATTGAGCATGTTTGGGATGCTCTGGATCGACATGTACGACAGCGCGTTCCAGTTCATAACACGAGGTCATCATTATTAACAGATTTGTGAGGAGATTGAGAGAGAGAGAGAGAGAGAGAGAGAGAGAGAGAGAGAGAGAGAGAGAGAGAGAGAGAGAGAGAGAGAGAGAGAGAGAGAGAGAGAGAGAGAGAGAGAGAGAGAGAGAGAGAGAACAAATTAATGAGAGGAGGGAGTGTACATGGACTCTGGGGCTTGCTCATCAGCCCTACACACACACACACACACACACACACACACACACACACGCACACAAACAAACACACTCACAAACACAAATGCATAACCACCCATACACATAACCACATGAACTCACACACTTTGTGTTGTATGTGATTATGTTTGTGTGTGTTGGTTAATTGGACAGAGTTGTTGAGGTGATAAAAGCTCTCAGAATAACCAGGTGAAAGCCTGAGTCCATGACGGCTAGATGTCCACCAGAGCTAACTGTCCATGGGAAACAGACACAGGCACGGTCGTCCATCTCCATCTCAGATGTAAGATCTTAATTTGATCACTCTTTTGTTGCTGAGAATATTCCTGCACAGCAGGAAATGTAAACTTAGTGTATTTGAGTTTTAAAAAGGCTTCTAAAGTTTGTAATTTCCAATTAAAGAATTCAGACTTAATTTGCTCTAACAAAAAATGAATCAACCCCTTCAGAAATGTCCATTAATTATAATCCACATAATAATTCACATTTTCTGTTGATGCAGGATTATTTTCCTGCTGTAGCAAACTGGCTCAAATGAAGATCCTATATCTGTAAGGCACTGACCTAAGTCATACATCTGTCTTGTCATACTATAGTAACTATTAGCCAGATTTGTCATATTCAAAAGGTCATATTCAACTTTAAAAACAGATCTCTCCCAAACCATTTCCCAATCTGATCCTGTGCCTTGCTTAACCCTGATAGAACAACTACCTAGCTGAGCTCATGGCTCAAGGCCTTGTGTCTACTATAGGGATAGAAGATTTCCCTGTGAGCTGAGTCGGCGACCATATTGGAGTTCCTTACCTGAAAGTCAGGGTTAGGGTTGGGGTAGGTGTATATTTACCTGGAAGTCAAGGTTAAGGCCGGTGTATACTTGGTCTAATGACATGTCTGTAGACAATTAGAATGTGACAAGTGTCGCTGGTCAAAACAACATTTAATTTATACTCTGGTGGAACGTCTGTAGACCATCGCTGCAACTGTCGGTTTCCTTGTTGCACAGACATGAAAAAAAGTTAATGTCTCTGCGACTGTCACAATGTCCATTGTCGTGGTTACTGGGCTGCTACAGCAACAAGACCAAATCCATCTGTGACAAGACAGTGCAGTAGTTCTAAAATCCTCAGATAGAATGACCTACTTTTACTTAGTCACAACCACAAGCTACTTTCTGTAAACTCGCCATCATTACCTTGTAATTAATGATGTTGTTGTGGTGGGTTTATTTTCCTGTAATAATTAATAAAAAGTAGCTAAAGTTAAGTCATTGTCAGCTAACAAGCTAGTAACGAACCAAAACATTGTTTAGAAAGTTGCTGTTAGTTGCCTTGCTTGTGTAACAGTGTTGCTTCCGTCCCTCTCCTCGCCCCTACCTGGGCTTGAACCAGGGACCCTCTGCACACATCAACAACAGTCACCCTCGAAGCACCGTTACCTGTCGCTCCACAAAAGCCGCGGCCCTTGCAGAGCAAGGGAAAAAACTACTTCAAGGTCTCAGAGCGAGTGACGTCACCGATTGAAATGCTACTAGCGCGCGCCGCTAACTAGCTAGCCATTTCACACCGGTTACACTCACCCCCCTTTGACCTCCTCCTTTTTCCGCAGCAACCAGTGATCCGGGTCACGGCACCAATGTAACAGTGTTGCTTCCGTCCCTCTCCTCTCCCCTACCTGGGCTTGAACCAGGGACCCTCTGCACACATCGACAACAGTCACCCTCGAAGCACCGTTATCTGTCGCTCCACAAAAGCCGCGGCCCTTGCAGAGCAAGGGAAACAACTACTTCAAGGTCTCAGAGCGAGTGAAGTCACCGATTGAAATGCTACTAGCGCGCACCGCTAACTAGCTAGCCATTTCACACCGGTTACACTTGCTAGGTTGACATTTACTTAATTCATTTTTAAATGGATGGGTTTATTGGTGTTCAAATAGAGCAAGTATGCTATTTGGAGCACCGGGCTGCTGATGCCATGCATAGGCTGTCGTTTTGTGTTTATACTTTTTCATAACGAAGACGATAAGTTTGATGTCGGATGATAATAGAATGTTCATGATGTCACTGCGACAACTGTCTACAGAGATGTCGATCGACCAAGGTAGGTGAGTATTTACCTGGAAGTCAGGGTTAGGGTTAGGGTAGGGTAGCCAGGCGGAGCGAGAGTTCTCCTGATACTTGAAGGGACCTCCAAACACCTGGGTGATGGCACTGAGGTTGAAGGCACACACTGCAGACGCTGCTATGCTGTTCCTGAAGGGGGAAGAGAGGGATAGCGATATTCACACCCCTTTACTTTTTCCACATTTTGTTGTATTACGAAGTGGGATTAAAATGTTTTAATTGTAATTTTTTGTCAACTATCTATACAAAATACTCTGTAATGTCAAAGTGGAATTTTTTTCTTCTAACATTTGTAAAGAAAATCCTGAAAAATAAAACAAGAATATATCTTGATTAGATAAGTGTTCAACACCCTAAGTCAATACATGTTAGAATCACCTTTGGCAGTGATTACAGCTGAGTCTTTCTGGGTAAGACTCTAAGAGCTTTGCACACCTGGATTGTACAATATTTGCCCATTATTCTTTTAGAAATTCTTCAAGCTCTGTCAAATTGGTTGTTGATCATTGCTAGACAACCATTTTCAGGTCTTGCCAGAGATTTTCAAGCAGATTTAAGTCAAAACTGTAACTCTGAGACTCAGGTACTTTCACTGTCTTCTTGGTAACAACTCCACTGTAGATTTGGCCTTGTGTTTTAGGTTATTGTCCTGCTGAAAGGTGAATTCATCTTCCAGTGTCTGGTGGAAAGCAGACTGAACCAGGTTTTCCTTTAGGATTTTGCCTGTGCTTAGCTCCATTCTGTTTTTTTTAATCCTGAAAAACTCCCCAGTCCATAACGATTACAAGCATACACATAACATGATGCAGCCTCCACTATGCTTGAAAATATGGAGAGTGGTACTCAGTAATGTGTTGTATTGGATTTGCCCCAAACATAACACTGTGTAGTCAGGATAAAAAGTTAATTGCTTTGCCACATTTTTTGCAGTACTACTTTAGTGCCTTCTTGCAAACAGGACAATTTTTTAAAATATATTTATATTCTGTACAGGCTTCCTTCTTTTCACTCTGTCAATTAGGTTAGTATTGTGGAGTAACTGCAATGTTGTTGATCCATCCTCAGTTTTATCCTATCACAGCCATTCAACTCCGTAACTGTTTTAAAGTCACAATTGGCCTCATGGTGAAATCCCTGAGCGGTTTCCTTCCTCTCCGGCAACTGATTTAGGAAGGATGCAGGTATCTTTGTAGTGAGTAGGTGTATTGATACACCATCCAAAGTGTAATTAATAACAGCTCCATGTTCAAAGGGATATTAAATGTCTGCTTTTTATTTTATTTGACCCATCTACCAATAGGTGCCCTTCTTTGCGAGGCATTGGAAAACCTCCCTGGTCTTTGTGGTTGAATCTGTGTTTGAAATTCACTGCTCGACTGAGGGACCTTACAGATGAATTGTATGTGTGGGGTACAGAGATGAGGTAGTCATTCAAAAATCATGTTAAACACTAAAATTGCACACAGAGTGAGTCAATGCAACTTATTATGTGACTTGTTATGACATTTTTACTCCTGAACTTATTTAGGCTTGCCATAACAAAGGGGTGGAATACTTATTGACTCAAGATTCAAAAAACATATTCCACTTTACATTATAGGGTATTGTGTGTAGGCCAGAATGTGGAAACAGTCAAAGAGTGTGAATACTTTCTGAAGGCACTTGCGAAAGTATTCAACCCCCTTGGCATTTTTCCTATTTTGTTGCCTTACAACCTGGAATTAAAATATATTTTGGGGGGGTTTGTATCATTTGATTTACACAACATGCCTACCACTTTGAAGATGCAAAATATATTTTATTGTGAAACAAACAAGAAATAAAACAAAAAAACTGAAAACTTGAGCGTGCATAACTATTCACCCCCCCAAAGTCAATACTTTGTAGAGCCACCTTTTGCAGCAATTACAGCTGCAAGTCTCTTGTGGTCTATAAGCTTGGCACATCTAGCCACTGGGATTTTTGCCCATTCTTCAAGGCAAAACTGCTCCAGCTCCTTCGAGTTGGATTGGTTCTGCTGGTGTACAGCAATCTTTAAGTCATACCACAGATTCTCAATTGGATTGAGGTCTGGCCTTTGACTAGGCCATTCCAAGACATTTAAATGTGTCCCCTTAAACCACTCGAGTGTTGCTTTAGCAGTATGCTTAGGGTCATTGTCCTGCTGGAAGGTAAACCTCCATCCCAGTCTCAAATCTCTGGAAGACTGGAACAGGTTTCCCCTCAAGTATTTCCCTTCATTTAGCGCCATCCATCATTCCTTCAATTATGACCAGTTTACCAGTCCTTGCCAATGAAAAACATCCCCACAGCATGATGCTGCCACCACCATGCTTCACTGTGGGGATGGTGTTCTCGGGGTGATGAGAGGTGTTGGGTTTGCGCCAGACATAGCGTGTTCCTTGATGGCCAAAAAGCTCAATTTAGTCTCATCTTCCATATGTTTGGGGAGTCTCCCACATGCCTTTTGGCGAACACCAAACGTGTTTGCTTATTTCTTTCTTTAAGCAATGGCTTTTTTCTGGCCACTCTTCCGTAAAGCCCAGCTCTGTGGAGTGTACGGCTTAAAGTGGTCCTATGGACAGATACTCCAATCTCCACTGTGGAGCTTTGCAGCTCCTTCAGGGTTATCTTTGGTCTCTTTGTTGCCTCTCTGATTAATGCCCTCCTTGCCTGGTCTGTGAGTTTTGGTGGGCGGCCCTCTCTTGGCATGTTTGTTGTGGTGCCATATTCTTTCCATTTTTTAATAATGGATTTAATGGTGCTCCGTGGGATGTTCAAAGTTTCAGATATTGTTTTATAACCCAACCCTGACTTTGTCCCTGACCTGTTTGGAGAGCTCCTTGGTCTTCATGGTGCCGCTTGCTTGGTGGTGCCCCTTGCTTAGTGTTGTTGCAGACTAACTGATTATGTGACTTCTGAAGGTAATTGGTTGCACCAGATCTTATTTAGGGGCTTCATACCAAAGGGGGTGAATACATATGCACGCGCCATTTTTCCGTTATTTATTGTTTAGAAAATTTTGAAACAAGTTATTTTTTTCATTTCACTTCACCAATTTGGACTGTTTTGTGTATGTCCATACATGAAATCCAAATAAAAATCCATTTAAATTACAGGTTGTAATGCAACAAAATAGGAAAAACGCGAAGGGGGATGAATACTTTTGCAAGGCACTGTATATGGCTAGCATTGTGTCTGCTGACTGTTAATGTCCAGTCTGTGTTTTTGTCCTCTAAATACACATCTGTCCCTACCAGTTAGTGTCTATAACACAGACTCAGATACTACTGTGAGTGATGGTGTAAGGTGACTATAAATTTAACACCGGGCTTCAATTAAGATGTTCTGCCTCTGTGGCTAAGTGTATGGATCGGGCCTGACGGATAGCTTTCACTTTTCAAACTGTCACTTTCCACAAGAGCATGTCTCTTCTAAGATGTGAGAAAATAGAATATGAGAGAAATTAGTATAAAGTCCAACTGTGAAACTGAACGTGTGTGAATGATGATAGTATGTATAATATGACTGTTCATTTTAAGATGTGCCTGAAGTATACTTCAGTGTTTTGGCAACTTCAAGGTTTATCGACCATTAAAAACTGGGTAGTTCGAGCCCTGAATGCTGATTGGCTGACCATGGGTATGACAAAACATTTATTTTTACTGCTCTAATTACGTTGGTAACCAGTTTATAATAGCAATAAGGCACCTTTGGGGTTTGTGATATATGGCCAATATACTCTGCGTTGCGTCGTGCTTAAGAACAGCCCTTAGCCGTGGTATATTGGCCATATACCACTCCCCCTCGGGCCTTATTGCTTTTAATAATACAATCACTAGGCAGAATATACCCTCTGTGTGTGTATGTGTGTGCGTGTATAGTATGCGTCTCACACTTACACATTAGTAGTGAAGATCCCATAGAGCAGTTCTAACTCTGGCAGGTAGAACGTCCCCTGTAGTTCATTATAGTTGAAAGGTATCTCCCCCGGTCGAGAGCAGTTCAACCGCGCCTTCATGAATGTAGTCCAGGTGTCCTCCAATAGGAAGCGGCCCCCAATGTCGTTCTTACAGACCCGGGCGGCGCGCGAGAACACGGTCCGACCGCAGTCGTGTTCCACCGCGTTCTCTCGGAAGAAGAAGTAGGTGAAGTTCCCGATGTCGTAGGAGGAGACAAAATTAGGTTCTGTTGAAGGAGGAGACTAAGTTAGGTTGTATTGAAGGAGGAGACTAAGTTAGGTTCTGTTGAAGGAGGAGACTAAGTTAGGTTCTGTTGAAGGAGGAGACTAAGTTAGGTTCTGTTGAAGGAGGAGACTAAGTTAGGTTCTGTTGAAGGAGGAGATAAAGTTAGGTTCTATTGAAGGAGGCAGAGGGCAAGAGAGAGAGAAAACAGAGTAAGCAAGATATGGAGATGAGGGGAGGATTTGGCAGAGATCAAAGAGAGCGATGGAGAGAGAAAATGAGGATGAGAGGGGACATGTAGTGAGTGAGAGAGAGAGACAGCGAGAGAGAGAGAGAGAGAGAGAGAGAGAGAGAGAGAGAGAGAGAGAGAGAGAGAGAGAGAGAGAGAGAGAGAGAGAGAGAGAGAGAGAGAGAGAGAGAGAGAGAAAGAAAGAAAGAAAGAAAGAAAGAAAGAAAGAAAGAAAGAAAGAAAGAAAGAAAGAAAGAAAGTAAGAAAGAAAGAAAGAAAGAAAGAAAGAAAGAAAGAAAGAAAGAAAGAAAGTGAGATGAAAAGAGAGACACAGAGAGAGGTACAGTGCATTCAGACCCGTTTACTTTTTCCAAATTTTGTAATGTTACAGCCTTATTCTAAAATTGATTAAATTGTTTTTTTCCCTCATCAATCTACACACTACCCCATAATGACAAAGCAAAAACAGGTCACTCTACCATAAAGGCTTAATTGTTGGAGTGCTGAAGAGATGGTTGTCCTTCTGGAAGGTTCTCCCATCTCCACAGAGGAACTCTGGAGCTCTGTCAGAGTGACCATCGGGTTCTTGGTCACTTCCCTGACCAAGGCCCTTCTCCCCCGATTGCTCAGTTTGGCCGGGTGGCCAGCTCTAGGAAGATTCTTGGTGGTTCCAAACTTCTTCCATTTAAGAAGGATGGAGGCCATTGTGTTCTTGGGGACCTTCAATGCTGCAGAAATTTTTTGGTACCCTTCCCCAGATCTGTGCCTCGACACAATCCTGTCTCGGAGCTCTACGGACAATTCCTTCGACCTCATGGCTTGGTTTTTGCTCTGACATGCACTGTCAACTGTGGGACCTTATATAGACAGGTGTGTGTCTTTCCAAATCATGTCCAATCAATTGAATTTACCACAGGTGGACTCCAATCAAGTTGTAGAAACTTCTCAAGGATGATCAATGGAAACAGGATGCACCTGAGCTCAATTTCGAGTATCATAGCAAAGGGTCTGAATACTTATGTAAATAAGGTATTTTCAAAAAAATCAAAAAATCTGTTTTCACTTTGTCATTATGGGGTATTGTGTGTAGATTGATGAGGAAAATAATTTTTGAATAAGGCTGTAACGTAACAAAATATGGAAAAAGTCAAGGGGTCGGAATACTTTCCGAATGCACTGTTTATGACAGTGAGTTCTGAGTGATTGACTAGGGGTCCATAGGAATGTGAGGTAGAGCTGTGAGGTAGAGGTGATTAGTATTAATAAATGATGGCATTGTTATTAATGACTTTGTGTTTCAATAGCAACATTTATTATTCATCCAGGGAAACCCTAAAGGTTAGGATGAGGTAAAACACTGGTGTAGTGTAATAGTTGTCAACCCATCTAAAACTGCTGACCTTCCTATAGCACTTATTGACGAGCTGTTCATTTTTATGTATGACATTATTGGACCTTAACCACACGCTTTATCCTTCCTGACAGTGATTTAATTCACTTTTAAATGAATGAGTTTTTTCCCCTTATTTGCTCTTTCAACCCCTCTTCTCCTCTGCACCTTTGCACAGCATCACAGGAGAAAAGAGAGAAAAAAATCAATTTGCCATAAAATTAGTTATTAAACCTTTTCTCAAAGGTTGCCGCGGCACTATGTATGTGGTGGCTTTTAATTTATTTTTTCAATCTGGCTTTAATGTGAATCAGATAAAATCCTGACAAGATAGCGATTGACCTGCTCTTTTAGAGCGAGTGAACGACTGAAGCAGCGTATTCAATCAGCAGCCTTGTTCCAGGTGGGGTGTGCTCTTGAACTGGGATCCACTGAGCTCTTCAGACCAACACCCTGATTTCATTGTTTCAGTACCAGATAGAAATGTCACTTTTATGTCCTTCAAAAGGAAAGAACGAAATATGTTTCAAAAAATATTTTTTGAAAATAAGTTAAAGACTTTGGTCCCTGCTGGGTTAATTTTCTTGCAGAAAACCAAAACCAAAAAGTGTGGATATGTTCTTTGTCATCAATACACTGCATGGCAGTGACAGACATTCGTATCATTGACATTTTTACACTTCCTGTATAAACACCACCAGCTTACTTCTACCCTTTCCCCACATCCACCCCCTTTCTCCTTCTATATGAACCACTTTTCCTCCTCTCTATATCTTTACTGCTTATCCCCCTGCCCCCTTACCACCTTCCATTTCCCAGCCTACAATTGAGCCATTTGGAGTTGGACTAAGCAGTGCATTATTGGAAGCAGCTGCCTATCCTCGACTGCCTGCTTCTCTACCCCTACTACCCTTACCTCTACCCAGTACCCCATCCTACCATTGAGCCATTTGGAGTTGTACTGTGCAGTGCGTAGAGGTGGCAGCCCCCCCAGACTGCGGTAGATAGCTGGGTCTCTGCCAGAGAAGTCCATGGCAGTGGCAGCATAGAGCTCTCCACTGGAGGTGATCAGGGCGGTGGAGTTATGGAGAGGGTTGTAGGGACAACGGGCCATCCCACTGATCTGGTCATGGATCTCTGTCAGGTTGGTCAGCTAGAGGGGCGGGGGAGAGAGGGGGGAGAGGGGGGAGAGGGGGAGGAGATGAGGGGCAGGAGGAGGGAGAGGGTAGAGGATGAATGTGTTTATAATGTACACAAATGAACACAGGAGTGGAGAGAGAGGGAATGTTGGAGTGCACTTAATGCATTGATATCTGCACACATCACATGATTTTCAACTCCCCTCCCCTCTACTTGACTGGAATATGTCACTCCCATACAAACATTGATTTGTCTCAATTACTGTGAGTTGCAGCAGAACGATCACACAATGAGACAAGGCTAAACATTGAGCACTTGGGATGTTGCTTGGTTACCACAGAACCAAGGGAGAGATTTGGAGTTTGACTTGAATAATTGATTATGATAGTAAAAGTTCAAGTGAAACAGGGAAGTCACAATGGGCAGCATTTATAGTTGGTATAGGCAAAGCAGTGTGAGTGCAGACTGTTTTACAAATACTTCTATAGTAACCGCATTCATCTTAAGATAGCTAGGTGAGATAACCACATATCACAGTCAAATAAATAGGATACAAACATTCCATTCCAGCGAAACAACGGACATATATCATTTTGTAAACAAATCTGAGAACAGTACTATTTTACACACACATTAAGGTACCCATAAGCAATCATTTCTGATGAAAAAACACAAATGATAAAAATTGGGGGATATAGCGTTTGGAAATTAAACTCTTCATTTGGACAGACCTCAGATTAGAAAGAAGGATATGGAAACCCACAAACAATAATGCCTGTGAAACTGCTGTTTCTCCTCTAGGAAGAAACCTGTCTCTTATCGGGTTTTTTTCCTGTAAGAGAATCTTACAGAACCCTAGCTCAAATCCTACCTTTAGCTATCAGGTTTGGATACAAAACCAATCCCTGGAGAATCAACCGAGGTAAAATAGGCAACCTACAGTCTACCTACGCAGTTCCCAGCATACATCAAAGAGCTCTTAAGGCCATATCTATGTGGGTGGGTATTGCTGGTAATTAGCTATAGCATCTTTTTAGGCAAGAATATGACTCTTCCCACAGACTTTATAATCAGCTTACCCTATCCAAAACCACACACTAAGAACAAGAACACAACATCTGGAACAGGACCAATGCTAATAGAAAACCTCCATCTTCACTGTACTTCCTGGAGAAGTTCATGCACTTGTTATTCCTCCTAGTTTGGTTGTTCTAATGACTCTAGCGGACATACATCTGATTTCCTTGATAAAGCATTATTAAACCACATCAGTGACTTAGGGAAAGGCTTTCTGTTTTCACAAGCAGCTCAATGCGAAGCTCAGAGCTCAGACGTTTGGTTTGTCTGCCTTTGAAAGCGAGGCCAAATCCAGCTCTCCGCGTTTAAAAATACTTAACACCCCGACCTACACTTGGCCCTAAGACAGTGCACTTGTTCCCAATAAAAACCCACCCAGCATAAACTGAGGCAACAGCCTTGAATATGTTTAAGAGCTGGAATGTACACAGTGTTTTCTTTGCCAATATGTAATTATAACTCATGGTGTAACTGTGAAGGAGAGATGCTTAGGGCAAGGCTTCCACCTCCATTCCTATCAATCTAAACTGTGAGTTTTTTTTTTTTTTTTTTTTTTACATATATAAACCATCATTCTGTACTTACCATTTATGGTTAACCACATACTGTTGTAGAAATGTATCTTTGTTTCAATGGAAACCCTTCCAATTAACTTTAAATGCTTACCAATTCACCAATTGGGGTTCTGCAAGGGTCAATTTTAAGGCGGCTATAGTTTCTTTCCCCCACGCTAACCATCCCATTAAACTATGATGCAACCCTACACATTTACTCACATCGACCCAGGTGTGTTCTTAACTGCACATCCTGCCTGACGTGCAGAAGATCATCAGCACAGGAATATCTAACCATACAGAACACAAGCTTTGTCCGACTGACACACTGAAGCTTCTCTCTAATGCTGGCTTGAGTTTCAGGTTAATCAATGAGAGATGGACTATCCACTTCCTTAAAATATGTGATGCTCATTAATAAAACAGCCTAAGAGTGGGTCACTTTGTATAGATTTATTAGAGTGGGTTGATTTGGACCACTGTTGGTTCCGTCAACACATACTACCTCCGCTCCGGGCCTTCGGCCTGACCCAGCTCGACCCAACAAGTGTCACTGTGTGTGGGCCTGAAGTCTGAGATGAAAGGGGGTATTGATGGAGCTCATTCTGTGTGTTGAGGGAAGTGTTTGGGTCGAGCTGGGTCTGTAAGACGGGTGGAATGGGGATAGAGTATAGATAGAGGTTGCATCTATCATGCATATTAAAGCAATGGAGTGAATGAGTTCTCTCTTCAGGACACACAGCAGCTGTGGTTGGGAGGACAGGCTGGGGAGACGGGTCACTTTCACACCTCTAATAGCCAATCATTTGAGACACACACTCAGTGCTGTTGACTTGGCTTTCAGATCATCTCTCTTTCACTCCCTTCCTTCCTGGTCAGTTGCTATGTTACACTTCCTTGCAGCCGTCTCATAAATGTGATCAGACACAGAGAGAGACAGCCAAGCAGGTGTTTGGTGTCTGATGATTCATAGCTGTCTACAGGGCAGCAAAGAGGCCATTGGGTCTGCAATAATAAGCTCTATATAATCATCATCATCATACTCATCATCATCATTATACTCATCATCATCATCATCAAAATCATCATCATCATGACCATCCTCATCCTCATCATCATCATACTCATCATCATGACCATCATACTCATCGTACTCATCATCATCATCATCATCATCATCATCATCATCATACTCATCATCATCCTCATCATCATCATCATCATCATCATCATAAGCATCATCCTCATCACCATCATCATCATCATACTCATCATCATCATCATAATGATCATCATCATAATCATCATCATCATCATACTCATCATCATCATCATCATAATGATCATACTCATCATCATCATACTCATCATCATCATCATACCATCATACTCATCATCATCATCATACTCATCATCATCATCATACCATCATACTCATCATCATCATCATACTCATCATCATGACCATCACACTCATCGTACTCATCATCATCATCATCATCATCATCATCATCATACTCATCATCATCATACTCATCATAATCATCATCATCATCATACTCATCATCATCATTATCATCATTATCAGTGGCAATATCATCATCGCCATCATCAATATCATGACTAGAGGATTTCATTATCTAATTTCTGACAAACCCATAGAGTGGGCAAAAATAATCCTGCCATTCAACGCCAGAAATATTGATAAGGTCTTGAAATTAATTAAGATATTGTCATGAATGAGGACATTTGGAAATAATTAATTTCGGTAAATGCCAGTAAAGACAGTGAATGGGTCATTAACGGGATATTAATCTGTGATTATGTACACACATTATGAAAACTAAATGCATATTTCTTTCTCCTCTCTCTCTCTCTCCCTCTCCCTCCCTTGCGATCTCTCTCTCTTTCCCTCTCCCTCCCTCTCTCCCTCTCCCTCCCTCTCTGTCGCTCTCGATCCCTCTCTCTCTCCCCCTCCCCCATCCCTCCCTCCCTCCCTCCCCCCCTCCCTCCCTCCCTCTCGATCTCCTTCTCTGTCACACTCAATCCCTCTCTCTCTCTCCCTCCCTTGCGATCTCTCTCTCTTTCCCTCTCCCTCCCTCTCTCCCACTCCCTCCCTCTCTGTCGCTCTCGATCCCTCTCTCTCTCCCCCTCCCCCCTCCCTCCCTCCCTCCCTCCCTCCCTCTCGATCTCCTTCTCTGTCACACTCAATCCCTCTCTCTCTCCCTCCCTCGTGACCTCTCTCTCTCTCCCTCCCGCTCTCTCCTTCCCTGTCTCTCGCTCCCTCCATTCCTCTCTCTCTCCATCTCTGTCGCACTCAATCCCTCTCTCTCTCCCTCTCCCTCCCTCTCCCTCTCTCTCCATCACTCTCTCTCTCCCTCTCTGTCGCAATCAGTCCCTCTCTCTCTCTCTCCCTCCCTCACAATCTCTCTCCCTCTCCATCCCTCTCTCACTCCCTCTCTGTCGAACTCAATCCCTCTCTCTCTACCGCCCTCGCAATCTCCCTCTCTCTCTCTCCCTCCCTCGCGATCTCTCTCTCACCCTCCCCCTCTCTCCCTCTCCCTCTCCCTCTCCCTCTCCCAATCCCTCTCTCCCTCTCGATCTCCTTCTCTGTCGCACTCAATCCCTCCCTCTCTCTCTCTCTCTCTCTCTCTCTCTCTCCCTCGCAATCTCTCTCTCGCTCCCTCTCTGTCGCACTCAATCCCTCTCCCTCTCCCCCTCCCTCTGTCTCTCTCTTTCTCTCTCACTCACTCTCTCCCTTTCTCTCTCTCACTCCCTCCCTCACGATCTCTCTCTCCCTCTCCCTCACTCTCTCTCCCTCTCCATCTCTCTCCCTTTCCATCCCTCTCTCCCTCTCTCCCTCTCTCCCTCCCTCGCGATCTCTCCCTCCCTCCCTCCCTCCCTCCCTCCCTCCCTCCCTCCCTCCCCCCTATTGCCCTCTCTCCCTCTCCCGCCCTCTATGTCGCTCTCGATCCCTTTCTCTCTCCCTCTCGCCCGATCCCCCCCTCTCCTTCTCTCTGTCGCTCTCAATCCTTCTCTCTCTCCCAGTCTCCCAATCCCCCCTCTCTCTCCCTATCTCTCTCTCCCTGTCTCCCAATCCCCCCCTCTCTCCCTCTCTGTCGCACTCAATCCCTCTTTCTCTACCTACCTCTCTCGCGATCCCCTCTCTCTCTCTCTCTCTCTCTCTCTCTCTCTGAACTCTATAGCTATGCAGTACTTATCTTTCATATTAGCAGACCAATTCAGAGTAAATATGTGTTCTCCTATAACAGGGCTGATGAAATACCATCGTAATAATGTTTTGACATTTATACTATATGTATTTCTGACGCAGTCGTTATGAGACGGTGACCTTTGCATTAGCTGCTTTTGGAGAAAAAACAAATGCCATTACAAAGGTAAACCCCCACCGTCCCTCCCTCCCTCCACCTACCTACTATATAATATAACCAACAGCCCACACACTTCCCTCAGGTTAAACTGCAGGTTTATATACGGTAGGTGGAGTAGAAGCAGAGGAGGATAGAGTAGAAGAAGAGAGGAAAAGAGAAGGTAGTTGCAGATAAGGAAATAAAGTTGTCACGATCGTCTAGAACAGACGAGGACCAAGGCGCAGCGTTGCAGGCAAACATACTCTTTATTAAGAGACACGATCAAAACAACAAACGATACGTGACAGTTCACGGTCTACCATAAACAGACTAGAAACAAAATCCCACAACCACGAATGAAAATCATACAGTTTAAATATGGCTCCCAATCAGAGACAACCAACGACAGCTGACACTCGTTGCCTCTGATTGGGAGTCACTCAGGCAAACATAGAAACAGACGAACTAGAACCCCCAACATAGAAATATAACACATAGATCTACACACCCTGGCTCAACATAACAGTGTCCCCAGAGCCAGGGCGTGACAGTACCCCCCCCTAAAGGCGCGGACTCCGACCGCGTCAACCAAATACCACAGGGGAGGGACCGGGTGGGCACTCCGCCTAGGCGGCGGATCCGGCTCCGGGCCTGATCCCCGCTCCCTCTCCAACCCCCCAAAGTACCCCTGGTCTGGTCTGGCCCCGCTGGCCGGAGCTGGACTGCACACTGAGCGGATTGCTCTAGCTCCGGCGTAAAACATCTGACCAGTGCCGAACCAGGCACCAGTGGAACAGGCACGGGCCGTGCCGGACTGACGACGCCCACCACTGGCTTGGTGTGGAGAACAGGCCGAGCCGGGCTGACGAAGCGCACCACTGACTTGGTGCGGGGAGCAGGAACGGGCCGAGCCGGGCTGACGAAGCGCACCACTGACTTGGTGCGGGGAGAAGGAACGGGCCGAGCCGGGCTGACGAAGCGCACCACTGACTTGGTGCGGGGAGCAGGAACGGGCCGAGCCGGGCTGACGAAGCGCACCACTGACTTGGTGCGGGGAGCAGGAACGGGCCGAGCCGGGCTGACGAAGCGCACCACTGACTTGGTGCGGGGAGCAGGAACGGGCCGAGCCGGGCTGACGAAGCGCACCACTGACTTGGTGCGGGGAGCAGGAACGGGCCGGGCTGACGAAGCGCACCACTGACTTGGTGCGGGGAGCAGGAACAGACCGGACCGTACTGGGGACACACACCACTGGCCCTACACCGGGATCTGGAACGGGCCGGACCGGACTGGTAACACACCCCAGTACCTCTCGCCGTGCCTCTACACCTTCCATCCCCTCTTCGACCAGTGGCCCCCGTAACCTGGCGGCCTCCTCTGCCAACCCGCTGGACCGCTCTATCGCGGCCTCCTGCTGCCCCGACGTCGTGAGCCCCCCCCTAAAAAAATTCTGGGGGTCTCTCTTCCCCGTGGGCCAGGCCTCTATAGTTCTCGCCCAACTCTCGCTCTTCTGCCTCCAACTCCCGCTATTCAGCTCCTCAATTGGCTTGACCCAGTCGAAGCTCTTCCTCCATTGTTCCCAAGTCCACTCTCTCTGCTCTTCACTCGGCTTGACCCAGTCGAGGCTGCCACGGAGATCTGCTAGGGATTTCCATGGCGATGGCTCCTCGACTCGCTGCTTGGTCCAGTTGTGGTGGGATTTTCTGTCACGATCGTCTAGAACAGACGAGGACCAAGGCGTAGCGTTGCAGGCAAACATACTCTTTATTAAGAGACACGATCAAAACAACAAACGATACGTGACAGTTCACGGTCTACCATAAACAGACTAGAAACAAAATCCCACAACCACGAATGAAAATCATACAGTTTAAATATGGCTCCCAATCAGAGACAACCAACGACAGATGACACTCGTTGCCTCTGATTGGGAGTCACTCAGGCAAACATAGAAACAGACGAACTAGAACCCCCAACATAGAAATATAACACATAGATCTACACACCCTGGCTCAACATAACAGTGTCCCCAGAGCCAGGGCGTGACAAAAGTAGAGGAGAGAAGAGAAGAGAAGAGAAGAAAAAAGGAGAGGAGAGGAGGAAAGAGGGGAGGATAGAAGATACATGATTAGATTCTTACTGTGCGGTTGGTGCAGATGGGTGTGAAAGCGTTGGTTCCACAGGTGAACAGTCTATCTCCATTCACCAGCAGCACTCGGATGTAGTTCTGACACTCCTCCTGTGGTGAGGACAGAACAGCACAGCTAACATTAGCACTCATAGAATGACACGAACACAGGAAAAAACACCTTAACCAAGTTTCAAGTATTTGCCATTTGTAAGTACATACATTGGAATTTCTCTTCAACGAGAGCTCGAAAAAGGTAGAAGAAGATTTTTTAAAAACACAACAATTACATACAATACAAATAATTACATATGCAAGATAAGAAAGTATATGTGTAAATACTAGCCAGTCATATCCAAACAATGTACTAACTCTGAATAATGATGCTGCAGCCCTAGAGTACCTACAGATGTAGGATCTTAATTTAAGACAGTTTGCTACAGCAGGAAAATTATCCTGCAGCAAAAGGAAATGTGA
>NW_028157487.1:260136-280136 GCF_964263955.1 Coregonus lavaretus
AATCAAATCAAATTTTATTTGCCACATGCGCCGAATACAACAGGTGTAAACATTACCGTGAAATGTTTACTTACAGCCCTTAACCAACAATGCATTTCTTTTTTAATAAAAACAACAACAACAAAAAAGTGTTGAGAAAAAAAGAGCAGAAGTAAAATAAAATAACAGTAGGGAAGCTATATACAGGGGGGTACCGGTGCAGAGTCAATGTGCGGGGGCACCGGCTAGTTGAGGTAGTTGAGGTAATATGTACATGTGGGTAGAGTTAATGTAACTATGCATAAATAATTCACAGAGTAGCAGCAGCGTAAAAATATGGGGTAGGGTGGGGTGGCAGTGCAAATAGTCCGGGTAGCCATGATTAGCTGTTCAGGAGTCTTATGGCTTGGGGGTAGAAGCTGTTGAGAAGCCTTTTGGACCTAGACTTGGCGCTCCGGTACCGCTTGCCGTGCGGTAGCAGAGAGAACAGTCTATGACTAGGGTGGCTGGAGTCTTTGACAATTTTGTGGGCCTTCCTCTGACACCGCCTGGTATAGAGGTCCTGGATGGCAGGAAGCTTGGCCCCAGTGATGTACTGGGCCGTACGCACTACCCTCTGTAGTGCCTTGCGGTCGGAGGCCGAGCAGTTGCCATACCAGGCAGTGATGCAACCAGTCAGGATGCTCTCGATGGTGCAGCTGTATAACTTTTTGAGGATCTGAGGACCCATGCCAAATCTTTTCAGTCTCCTGAGGGGGAATAGGCTTTGTCGTGCCCTCTTCACGACTGTCTTGGTGTGTTTGGACCATGATAGTTTGTTGGTGATGTGGACACCAAGGAACTTGAAGCTCTCAACCTGTTCCACTACAGCCCCGTCGATGAGAATGGGGGCATGCTCAGTCCTCTTTTTTTTCCTGTAGTCCACAATCATCTCCTTTGTCTTGGTCACGTTGAGGGAGAGGTTGTTATCCTGGCACCACACGGCCAGGTCTCTGACCTCCTCCCTATAGGCTGTCTCATCGTTGTCGGTGATCAGGCCTACCACTGTTGTGTCATCGGCAAACTTAATGATGGTGTTGGAGTCGTGCCTGGCCATGCAGTCAGATAAACGTGTATGTCCTTTTTGTAACGATAGTTCCATTGAAACAGAAGTTCATGCCTTGCTTTACTGTGGGTTGTACAACAACATTAGAGATGATCTTTACTGTGGGTTATACAACAACATTAGCAATTATCTTTACTGTGGGTTATACAGCAACATTAGAGATGACGTTTACTCTGGGTTATACAGCAACATTAGAGATTATACTTACTGTGGGCTATACAACAACACTAGGGATGATCTTTTTGGTCAGCTGTCCAGCCAAAATGAAAAATGTCTTGATGAAAATAATCAACTATGGGAAATGTTATTAAGAAAAATGTCTGAGCCATGTAAATGTCTGAGCCATGTAAATGTGTGAGCCATGTAAATGTGTGAGCCAAAGCCTGGCATCTAATCCTCCAACGGAGACATTTATTTTAAAGTACCTAGTTGTCCTTTCATCCACTGTATTTAATAATATAAAATAATTATGCATACATGTGTGTAGATTATGTAATGTATCATATTTGACCGTGATTGTGTTTAGTGTCTCAACTCAATTTGAGCGGTCCACGATGTGCTTTCAAAAACCTGTATTTTGTATTATTGTGGAGTGACATTTATATACATTGTTCACACACACACACACACACACACACACACACACACACACACACACACACACACACACACACACACACACACACACACACACACACACACACACACACACACACACACACAAACAAACAAACAAACAAACAAACAGAAGAAAGGAAAACATTGTCTGTGTATAGTCAGTTTAAATGAAAAGGTGTGTACTAAACCCACTAAATCCTACTTCAGACATAAATCACACATTGTTGTCCATGAGGGATTTTCTCCAGTTTGAGTTAAGTCTAAGTTAAGTCTGAGTTATGAGTGGGTTTGTTTCATGTTGGGATTGGTGTGTTAAAGGCCTCACCTCTGACTTGCCCCGACTGAAGCAGGCTCCTTTAGTGAACTCATCACAGTGCCACTCCGCCTCCTGTCAACACAAAAATAACATTAGAAACACAATATACTGGTGTTAAACTGCATTAGAAACACACACTGAAACAGGATGGCACAATGGAAACACATAAATAGGCATTAAACGAAGAGAACATTAAACATTGGGCAAAAAACGATGAATTGTTCATTAACAACATTGTAAACCCACAATAAAACAGCTTTTAGAAACACTCAATAAACTGACACTTGAGCAGGAGACAGCAGTTTAATATTGAACAATGAGAACATTCTATAATAGCCGTTTTCTGTAGGCAGGAATACCACATCACATTGTTTTAAATACGGTGTAGACTATTTCCTCCAGTAAGGTCTTGAGTTTGTTTGACCAGGTGGTATAGTATTAACCACTACAACCAACCCCTTTCCCTTCCCCTTTCCCATTCATGTATATGGCTGTGGTTCATCGACCCACACAGAGGTTGAATGAATACATCCTACACAGCAGACCGCATCGTATCGGTGTATCAGTGCACGTTAAATACGAACACTGAATCCAATTTACGTGCCCACCCACTAGGGCCCACTCCACACACGAGGGAGCGAGCACAGAGACGGATGACAATGTGATTTACGTCAGGGGAGAAAATGAAGGATACTTAGACATGAGGGAGCGAGCACAGAGCTGAATGTCAATGTGATTTACATGGGAGGAAATGGTGAGCTGCTTTTCACAATTTTACTAGCAGAGAGGAATTAGGAGATAAAACCCAGGCCTATCCTCTAAGGGGGATAATTCAATACACTCTGATTCCTCCACTGTAATTTCACTTCTGGTCCTCCAGGGGGTTTTCATTGATAAAGGTACTGTAGTAATGGAATGTAATTACTGCTGGCGTCAAACCAGTGAGACAATGGAGGGACGGAGGAGGAGAACAGCCATTATCGCCACTCCAGAGATTAGGGAGTGAATGGAAAGTTTCTGTAATAATTACTGTACCACTGTAACTTAATGTACCACTGTAACTTAATGTACCACTCCGTAAGTTTATGAACCACTAGCTAGCTATAATTCCATTGTAATTGTATGTCTCATTGTAACTCTAGACCACCTTCCCCAACCTTTCATTTAGCCAGGTAAGTCATGGAGAGCAGTTTCTATTTTTACAATATGGTAAACTACTTGAGGGAACTTTATACTGTATGGATAATTTTTTTGTAGGATATCAAATAAATCATGTTTACATCTGAAATGTACTCTATATTTCAACTTTGTATCAGGATGAAACAAGGGGAAAGTAGCCTAATAAGTTGAAACCCCCTTTAACATTAAGAACCTGTTAAACTATACCAAATGTATTTCCTTCTTAATGTGTTTGAGCCAATCAGCTGTGTTGTGACAAGGTAGACACATCTCAACATCAACTGTTCAGAGGAGATTGTGTGAATCAGGCCTTCATGGTCGAATTGCTGCAAAGAAACCACTTCTAAAGGACACCAATAAGAAGAAGAGACTTGCTTGTGCCAAGAAACACGAGCAATGGACATTAGACCGGTGGAAATGTGTACTTTGGTCTGGAGTCCAAATTTGAGATTTTTGGTTCCAACTGCCGTGTCTTTGTGAGATGCGGTGTGGGTGAACGGATGATCTCCGCATGTGTATTTCCCACCGTAAAGCATGGAGGAGGAGATGTTATGGTGTGGGGGTGCTTTGCTGGTGACACTCTGTGATTTATTTAGAATTCAAGGCACACTTAACCAGCATGGCTAACACAGCATTCTGCAGCGATACGCCATCCCATCTGGTTTGGGCTTAGTAGGACTATCATTTGTTTTTCAACAGGACAATGACCCAACACACCTCCAGGCTGTGCAAGTGCTATTTTACCAAGAAGGAGTGTGATGGAGTGCTGCATCAGATGACCTGGCCTCCACAATCACCCGACCTCAACCAAATTGAGATGGTTTGGGATGAGTCGGACCGCAGAGTGAAGGAAAAGCAGCCAACAAGTGCTCAGCATATGTGGGAACTCCTTCAAGACTTTTGGAAAAGCATTCCAGGTGAAGCTGGTTGAGAGAATGCCAAGAGTGTGCAAAGCTGTCATCAAGGCAAAGGGTGGCTATTTGAAGAATCAAAAATATAAAACATATTTGGATTTGTTTAACACTTTTTTGGTTACTACATGATTCCATATGTGTTATTTCATAGTTTTGATGTCTTCACTATTATTCTACAATGTAGAAAATAGTAAAAATAAAGAAAGACCCTTGAATGAGTAGGTGTTCTAAAACTTTTGACCAGTAGTGTATATCGTGCAGACAGAAAGAGAGGATAAGTTGAAACCCCTCAGCAGAAACTTTCTTTAATTTCCTCTTCAGAGAGGAGCAGTGCCCTGAAACTCTCCCCCTGAAACTCCACCGTCCAGAGGTTAGCACATTGGGCCAGTAACCGAAAGGTTCCTGGTTCAAATACCAGAGCCGGCAAGGTGAAAAAATCACCCTGTGCCCCTGTGCTAATTTCACCAAGGGTGCTGTACAATGGTGACCCTGGCCGTGACCCCACTCCCTGAGGGTGTCTCAAGGGGAGTTGGCATATGCAAAAAAAACACTTGTGTGTAACAGGACAAACATAAGCACCCACCAAATAATGATCATTATTATTATTACACACACACCTGGCAGGTTCAAGTGGAAACAGGAGGCGGGAGAAGGGGGGATGAGAAGGAGAAAGAAAATAGGAGAGAGGCCCAGCACAAAGTGGAGGGGGCAGAAGGTGGTGGATTGTGTGTGCGCGTGTGTGCGTGCACACGTGTGGCCACCACCTAGCTCTCTCTGTATCTGTCAGGATGCCAGATTACATTCCAGGCCAAAGCTAGCTATTTTAGGGCCAGTGCTCCTCTGACACAAACCACACATCAGCACTAGCAGCTCAGCATGCCAACCCAGCATGCACAGCACTGGCTGTCACTATGACTAGGCTATGTGTGTGCAGTACGTGCTCTCAGAAATTACAGGGTAAATACCAAAAAATGTGGGCTAACTCAAACACAAACATTCTCTGGTCAGTCTGTGTATTAGATAGTAATGATGTGGTAACATAATCAATAATATTACGAAAGAGCTTTGTGGGCACTAACAGATTCAATAAACCAAATCATTACTCATTGAAATGTATCATAATCAAATATGAAAAGAACAATTCAGAAGAGATTCATTACTCATACCTATTCCGGCTACTATAATAAAATATGAAGTGAATATTATCCATCTTTCCTAAAACCAGTAATATATTGGCATCATTTACCACCTCTCACACTCCAGTACCTCAGTGCCAAGACATCAAATGGGCCAGAATATGTAGCCGTGCAACGATGCAAAGTCTAGAACCAACGTCTTAAAACATTAAACACCCATTACTACGCTATTATTTAACCTCTGAAGACAAAAAAGCTCTCAAAGTGAAATATAATCTCTAGTGTGCTGACATTTATTATAATTATCAGCTCTCAACTTTGGGACTCTGATACAAAGATGTTTTTAGTTAGAAAGAAACGTTGCTTTTCAGAAGTATCTACTGGTCTGAAAGCAGCTATAGGGCATAATCACATGCAGGCATTCAGTGTTTGGGACTTAAAGTGATTTGAATCTGGAGATATGCATGTTCTCTCTGCCCACCCTCTCTCTTTACTACACTGTCATCAGTACTGTTTGGTAACCAAGAGATGAGCCTTTGTGCTGAGACTATGTGTGTGTCTTTACTACTAAGGGGCCATTGTTACCCTAAGGTGGGTGTTAGGGAGAGACAGAGAGAGCGTGGTCAGAGGAGAGACTGAGAGAGAGTAGAGGGGGAGAGAAACAGAGGGGTGGCAGAAAAAGAGATCGGAGAGAGAGAGAGAGAGAGAGAGAGAGAGAGAGAGAGAGAGAGAGAGAGAGAGAGAGAGAGAGAGAGAGAGAGAGAGAGAGAGGGTGGGGGGACAGAACATAGAAAAAGACGGAACAGGGACTTAGGCAGGGAGAGAAAAGGGACAGCAAAGAAGAGAAATGGAAAGAGAGAAAAAGGACAGAGAGTGGGTAGAGAAAGAGAGAGAGGGAGGGAGACAGACAGAGAATCCAAAACACTGTTCTTCTCCCCAGACACCCAGACATGATAGCATATATTTTGCATAAAGAGAGCCACACTTTAGGTCTAGAGTAGATACTGTCTTGGGACTCCTTCATAAGACTAGGACATTATGAGGAGAGACAGAGAGCAGAGACATCTGTATCTATTCTAAATGTCTTTAGACCGTTTTTTTGTTGTTGCGACGTTTAGAATTCTGACTGATGTCTGGCTGATGTAAGCCGCTGAAAGGTTCTGGTGGGAAATTGGCCCTGAAGTCATATTAAAATCTGTGTCTGTTTCACTACAGTCCCAGATAGTTACAGTCGTCAGAGCAGAGCTGTCAGTCAACATGTAGGTAGGGTATTTAAAATCTTAATCAGGTATGTTTTAATTGACTGACAAACATTCTAACTCACCATAATGTATGACATCAAATATGAAGGTGTTCAGTGTAGACAGAGTAGACAGGGCAGTTTAGTTTAGGCAATTAGACACTATCATCCAGGGTCAAACCATTATTTTCCCAACCCCATCACCCCTCTCAGACCCTTTAATGGACCAGTCCAAGTTATCATTGAATGTGCTGTGTATCTCTATTCTGTACCCCCATTCCACTGACTCAGTCCTCCGTATTATTCCATGCATTTAAATGGAGGAGTTATTCCGACTTGGCCAATTTGAATAAGCTGTGCTGTTGGAGCTAGTGGAGGTGTTCCGTTAGCACTTACTAAGCAGGGGTAATTGTCTCTCAGACAGAAAGCGTGATGAGAAGAGAGAAGCTGCTGAAATACACTGGGAACTAGATGACTTCATTATAGCAAACATTTAAAAAATAGATTTCATGGCATATTTGTACCATGAATGCATAAATGGTCCCATGAATAGAAGAGGAAGGCTTGGATAAATACATGTATATCTGCTATTTATTTCACCTACTGCACTCCACACTGCACTCCTCATTGAATGTGAACAATGCTACCACCACTACAGCACTCGTACAGTAATAATTGTCTAATGCTTCGATCCACAACACTGTCTTTCTGAAAAACTAGACTGCCTTTGTGTTCCAATTTAGATTTTCTGTGTCAGAGGAAATAGCCTACTTATGATGGATTTAAAACATCATGTTTTTACTCTCTCTGAAGGCCATTCTATTAACAATAAAACAGAGGGAGAGAGAGAGAGAGAGAGAGAGAGAGAGAGAGAGAGAGAGAGAGAGAGAGAGAGAGAGAGCGAGAGAGAGAGAGAGAGAGAGAAACAGGAAGGAAGGAACACTGAGGTCTAGAACACAGGTGATCATCCATCAACGTGGGCAACACAATGGGATGTGAACACAATGCTGATAGAGAGCAGGTGATTAATCAATGAACCACTCGGTCCACACCACAGCAGCTACTGTGCAGTGTGTACAGGGTGCAAAGGCTCATGGAAGTATGGCACAGTGGTGCCAAGGCTGACTCTGCTGACTGCGGTTGGCAAGGGGTGAGGGTAGGACAGTGAGGGAGTAGGGGGTAAGGCTAGGGGGTAAGGAGTGGGTAGAAGGGGGTAAGGGGTGGGGTATAGATGTAGGGGCTGTTCACACTACACATGCTAGTCATTGCAGAGTAGGCCTACTTTACCTGCTGCCAGATTCTATATAAACCAGATTCTGAATGTGTGTTTGTGTTGTAAACACTCCATCTCATGGCAATCAGAAACTTTTCAGAAACGTTTCACTTCAAATCATTGTGTTCACTCTCTCGCCTGAGTCGTCTGTACCCTTCCTGTTCATAGCCCCAATTGAAGAGATAATCCATGGGGAATGCAATCAAAGACACACAGAAATTGCAAATAGTTATCTCTCTCTCGCTCTCTCTCTCACTCTCTCTCTCTCTCTCTTCATCTCCAATTTTATCCCTTCTTCTCAGAGCAGAGGACTTCACTTCTTCTCTCCCTTATGCTTTTCTAAAACCTTTACTTTATTGTCCATTACTGGCAGAGAGTCAGAAGAGAGAGGGGGAGAGGAGGAGGGAGGGAAGAAGAGTGTTTTGCTGAGGTAACAGAGGCCAGTGAGATTATGATAGCAGGCCTCAGCTAGTATCGATCTCCTGGGTGAACTCTATATCTGCAGTACCACAGGATAGACAGAAGGCATTTAGCTGGCTAGCAGCACACCAACTGCCACCACTCTCTGAAACTCCAAACAACACAACACTGCCAAGAGGCTCCAGGTTTCATTTTAAGTGATGAGGGTTAGTTTGCGGGAAAATTAGAGAGATTTGAATCAATAACAGCGGAAAACATTTCTAGAGGTCTGGTTTATTTTTCGTTCATACATTGAAGAATGACCTTGCTTGTTTTGACGAGCTCATACATACTTTTTCTTTGTACATAAAGGATTAAGTTTGAGCATTGATTAAATATCAAATGGTAATTCTACCCCATCTCTTCTTGTATAAAAGAAAATCATGCATGGCATAGCTATCAGCACTAAGCTTCATCAAGACACATGAGACTGTCGTTTGTAGGTCATTTTCCACAGCAGACTACTTTATTTTTTCAACATCAATGTAGACAAATAAAATCAACAAAACCTGTGAGTATTCTGGTAGTGCTTTCTTGTTGGAATTTATTATTTATTTGTTTATTTGTAAGGGACCATGTACAACATGCCATTGCACCAGATTTAGCTAGATAGCGAATGTTAATCTGTAGTCCCCGCATTGCGGTTTCATAAACAATATTCCCATCACAAATCAACTTGATCAATCTGTAATGCTCTTAATATGAGCTGAGAGGCACCGGCAGGGGAGACTTATTTCATAATCAAACCTAACACAGAAAGAATATAAGACATGCCAAGGATGCAAATCTCACCGCAATTAATATAATTGTATCTATTAAAGAGAGGAGAGGAGAGGGGAAATGAAAAAGAGAGGAGGGGTAAAAGAGTAGTGGAGCTGAGGGAGAAAGCAGAAGAGAGTAAATGAGGAGGAGACGAAAATAGAGGAGAGCGGGAAAGAGGAGAAGAGGACAGGGGGAGAGGAAAAGTACAAGAAGAAATGAGAGGAGGGTAGCAACCAAAGTAGTACCAAATTTCACAATAGCACTCCGACCACTTCAGCTGAGCCCTGGGGGGTTTAGATAGGTAGCTCCTTAACTCTCCAATTTAAAACCCTGTTCCAGTCAGATGCAAAGCAGCCTCTAGTCTCAGGGTCAGTTTAAATTGGCAGTTGGCCCGTGGTCCAGATTACCAAGGCTTTCTCTCTCTGGAGATGGGGCCTGCCTGGAGCGAAGGAGGGTTGATAGGGGCTGGAGGAATCTACACTGATTCAGTAGTGGTAGTGGAGTGAGGGATGAGATAAAGGGTAAGAGGGCTGGATGAAGGGATGGGGGAGGATGAGAGAAGAAGGGATGGCATGAAGCATCTTTAATAACCAGCCCTGTCCCAGTGAGCGCCAACAAAAGAGTGACTCCCCATGGATCTCTGCCTTTCTCTATGGGGGGTATCTCTCTTTTCTTGTCTCTCTGTCTCACTTTCTCACTTTCTTTCTCTCATCTCTGTCTATAACGGTCTCCTATCTCCCATCTCTTTTTCCTCTATATCGTCTTCTTCTTCATGTATTTTGTTATCCCCCCCCCCCCCCCCCCAATTCACTCTATTCTACCATGTTCTTTGAGGGTGTAAACAGCCAGTGTCTAGCCTCTGTCCAGAGCATCAAAGGAGCCTGCTGTTTTCCCCCAGGAAGGGATCCAGATAAACCCCTAACGGGTCAATGTTTGCCTGGTTACTCACTTGGCTACAAGATTCTTAGCTCCACAGGGAGCAAGTACACACATACAGCCTTCAGCCATGGAAATCAAGGAGAAGGGAGGGAGCATGCTGGGGTAATGGCTACTATGCTATTGTGAGATGAAGGGAGGAAGGGAGGGAGAGGAGAGAGCTACAACTATACTGTACAGTATGTTTAGAAATATCACATTTCACTGCTCAAACACATGCTATTGCTTTCAACATCAAAGGTTGACAAAAAGACAAGCTCCCAATACAGGTTCAAAGATTCTACATTTTAGAAGAGAAGATCATATAAAAAAATAACAATCAATTAGCTTGATTCAATTGATTTGGTTTTGTGCTGCCAGTCTTAACTAAGAAGAGATAGAGAATGTGCTTCTTCCTCTAGCAGGCAGAACACAAGGTGTAAATCACTTAGCAAACTGTAAAAAATACTAATGACATGCAGCAGAACAGACTGTGTCGGGACCACAGAAACCACAGGAATGTCACACGTGGTTTTAGGAGCTGGGGTAGACATACACGTATAGGGGGTGAACACTTCCTGAAGAGAAGACTACAGTTAGACAGCTGGGGCATTAACACTGACTGAAGAGAAGACTACAGTTAGACAGATGGGGCATTAACACTTCCTGAAGAGAAGACTACAGTTAGACAGCTGGGGCATTAACACTGACTGAAGAGAAGACTACAGTTAGACAGATGGGGCATTAACACTTACTGAAGAGAAGACTACAGTTAGACAGATGGGGCATTAACACTTCCTGAAGAGAAGACTACAGTTAGACAGCTGGGGCATTAACACTGACTGAAGAGAAGACTACAGTTAGACAGATGGGGCATTAACACTTACTGAAGAGAAGACTACAGTTAGACAGATGGGGCATTAACACTTCCTGAAGAGAATACTACAGTTAGACAGATGGGGCATTAACACTTCCTGAAGAGAATACTACAGTTAGACAGCTGGGGCATTAACACTTCCTGAAGAGAATACTACAGTTAGACAGCTGGGGAATTAACACTTCCTGAAGAGAAGACTACAGTTAGACAGCTGGGGCATTAACACTTCCTGAAGAGAAGACTACAGTTAGACAGCTGGGGCATTAACACTTACTGAAGAGAAGACTACAGTTAGACAGCTGGGGCATTAACACTGACTGAAGAGAAGACTACAGTTAGACAGCTGGGGCATTAACACTGACTGAAGAGAAGACTACAGTTAGACAGCTGGGGCATTAACACTTACTGAAGAGAAGACTACAGTTAGACAGCTGGGGCATTAACACTTACTGAAGAGAAGACTACAGTTAGACAGCTGGGGCATTAACACTTACTGAAGAGAAGACTACAGTTAGACAGCTGGGGCATTAACACTTACTGAAGAGAAGACTACAGTTAGACAGCTGGGGCATTAACACTTCCTGAAGAGAAGACTACAGTTAGACAGCTGGGGCATTAACACTGACTGAAGAGAAGACTACAGTTAGACAGATGGGGCATTAACACTGACTGAAGAGAAGACTACAGTTAGACAGCTGGGGCATTAACACTTACTGAAGAGAAGACTACAGTTAGACAGCTGGGGCATTAACACTGACTGAAGAGAAGACTACAGTTAGACAGATGGGGCATTAACACTGACTGAAGAGAAGACTACAGTTAGACAGCTGGGGCATTAACACTTACTGAAGAGAAGACTACAGTTAGACAGCTGGGGCATTAACACTGACTGAAGAGAAGACTACAGTTAGACAGATGGGGCATTAACACTGACTGAAGAGAAGACTACAGTTAGACAGATGGGGCATTAACACTGACTGAAGAGAAGACTACAGTTAGACAGCTGGGGCATTAACACTGACTGAAGAGAAGACTACAGTTAGACAGCTGGGGCATTAACACTGACTGAAGAGAAGACTACAGTTAGACAGCTGGGGCATTAACACTGACTGAAGAGAAGACTACAGTTAGACAGCTGGGGCATTAACACTGACTGAAGAGAAGACTACAGTTAGACAGATGGGGCATTAACACTGACTGAAGAGAAGACTACAGTTAGACAGATGGGGCATTAACACTGACTGAAGAGAAGACTACAGTTAGACAGCTGGGGCATTAACACTGACTGAAGAGAAGACTACAGTTAGACAGCTGGGGCATTAACACTGACTGAAGAGAAGACTACAGTTAGACAGCTGGGGCATTAACACTGACTGAAGAGAAGACTACAGTTAGACAGCTGGGGCATTAACACTGACTGAAGAGAAGACTACAGTTAGACAGCTGGGGCATTAACACTGACTGAAGAGAAGACTACAGTTAGACAGCTGGGGCATTAACACTGACTGAAGAGAAGACTACAGTTAGACAGATGGGGCATTAACACTGACTGAAGAGAAGACTACAGTTAGACAGATGGGGCATTAACACTGACTGAAGAGAAGACTACAGTTAGACAGCTGGGGCATTAACACTGACTGAAGAGAAGACTACAGTTAGACAGCTGGGGCATTAACACTGACTGAAGAGAAGACTACAGTTAGACAGCTGGGGCATTAACACTGACTGAAGAGAAGACTACAGTTAGACAGCTGGGGCATTAACACTGACTGAAGAGAAGACTACAGTTAGACAGCTGGGGCATTAACACTGACTGAAGAGAAGACTACAGTTAGACAGCTGGGGCATTAACACTGACTGAAGAGAAGACTACAGTTAGACAGCTGGGGCATTAACACTGACTGAAGAGAAGACTACAGTTAGACAGCTGGGGCATTAACACTTACTGAAGAGAAGACTACAGTTAGACAGATGGGGCATTAACACTGACTGAAGAGAAGACTACAGTTAGACAGCTGGGGCATTAACACTGACTGAAGAGAAGACTACAGTTAGACAGCTGGGGCATTAACACTGACTGAAGAGAAGACTACAGTTAGACAGATGGGGAATTAACACTGACTGAAGAGAAGACTACAGTTAGACAGCTGGGGCATTAACACTGACTGAAGAGAAGACTACAGTTAGACAGCTGGGGCATTAACACTGACTGAAGAGAAGACTACAGTTAGACAGATGGGGCATTAACACTGACTGAAGAGAAGACTACAGTTAGACAGCTGGGGCATTAACACTGACTGAAGAGAAGACTACAGTTAGACAGATGGGGCATTAACACTGACTGAAGAGAAGACTACAGTTAGACAGCTGGGGCATTAACACTGACTGAAGAGAAGACTACAGTTAGACAGCTGGGGCATTAACACTGACTGAAGAGAAGACTACAGTTAGACAGCTGGGGCATTAACACTGACTGAAGAGAAGACTACAGTTAGACAGCTGGGGCATTAACACTGACTGAAGAGAAGACTACAGTTAGACAGATGGGGCATTAACACTGACTGAAGAGAAGACTACAGTTAGACAGATGGGGCATTAACACTGACTGAAGAGAAGACTACAGTTAGACAGCTGGGGCATTAACACTGACTGAAGAGAAGACTACAGTTAGACAGCTGGGGCATTAACACTGACTGAAGAGAAGACTACAGTTAGACAGCTGGGGCATTAACACTGACTGAAGAGAAGACTACAGTTAGACAGCTGGGGCATTAACACTGACTGAAGAGAAGACTACAGTTAGACAGCTGGGGCATTAACACTGACTGAAGAGAAGACTACAGTTAGACAGCTGGGGCATTAACACTGACTGAAGAGAAGACTACAGTTAGACAGATGGGGCATTAACACTGACTGAAGAGAAGACTACAGTTAGACAGCTGGGGCATTAACACTGACTGAAGAGAAGACTACAGTTAGACAGCTGGGGCATTAACACTGACTGAAGAGAAGACTACAGTTAGACAGCTGGGGCATTAACACTGACTGAAGAGAAGACTACAGTTAGACAGCTGGGGCATTAACACTTACTGAAGAGAAGACTACAGTTAGACAGATGGGGCATTAACACTGACTGAAGAGAAGACTACAGTTAGACAGCTGGGGCATTAACACTGACTGAAGAGAAGACTACAGTTAGACAGCTGGGGCATTAACACTGACTGAAGAGAAGACTACAGTTAGACAGATGGGGAATTAACACTGACTGAAGAGAAGACTACAGTTAGACAGCTGGGGCATTAACACTGACTGAAGAGAAGACTACAGTTAGACAGCTGGGGCATTAACACTGACTGAAGAGAAGACTACAGTTAGACAGATGGGGCATTAACACTGACTGAAGAGAAGACTACAGTTAGACAGCTGGGGCATTAACACTGACTGAAGAGAAGACTACAGTTAGACAGATGGGGCATTAACACTGACTGAAGAGAAGACTACAGTTAGACAGCTGGGGCATTAACACTGACTGAAGAGAAGACTACAGTTAGACAGCTGGGGCATTAACACTGACTGAAGAGAAGACTACAGTTAGACAGATGGGGCATTAACACTGACTGAAGAGAAGACTACAGTTAGACAGATGGGGCATTAACACTGACTGAAGAGAAGACTACAGTTAGACAGCTGGGGCATTAACACTGACTGAAGAGAAGACTACAGTTAGACAGATGGGGCATTAACACTGACTGAAGAGAAGACTACAGTTAGACAGCTGGGGCATTAACACTTACTGAAGAGAAGACTACAGTTAGACAGATGGGGCATTAACACTGACTGAAGAGAAGACTACAGTTAGACAGATGGGGCATTAACACTGACTGAAGAGAAGACTACAGTTAGACAGCTGGGGCATTAACACTGACTGAAGAGAAGACTACAGTTAGACAGCTGGGGCATTAACACTGACTGAAGAGAAGACTACAGTTAGACAGATGGGGCATTAACACTGACTGAAGAGAAGACTACAGTTAGACAGCTGGGGCATTAACACTGACTGAAGAGAATACTACAGTTAGACAGATGGGGCATTAACACTGACTGAAGAGAAGACTACAGTTAGACAGCTGGGGCATTAACACTTACTGAAGAGAAGACTACAGTTAGACAGCTGGGGCATTAACACTGACTGAAGAGAATACTACAGTTAGACAGATGGGGCATTAACACTGACTGAAGAGAATACTACAGTTAGACAGATGGGGCATTAACACTGACTGAAGAGAATACTACAGTTAACACTGACTACTGTGGCTGGTGGATTTAGCCTAGATAGGCCTCTCCAATCTCACTCCTCTGGTAGACAACTGCATGTAGCCCATGGTGCAATCCAAGCCCATAGGATCTCCTGACAAAATAAGAATGATCCTGCCTTCATTTAGCAGCACTTAGCATAATGATGTTGTCATGATGCATAGGCCTATAACAGTGTGAAACTATTCAACTATTTGAAATGTTCCCTGGGTTTTCATTAATGTAGCTACCATGGCATGCCATGACAAGCCTTGTGTCTTGTTTGTAACTATTTTTTAAGGGCCTGACAGCTGGGCTGTCCCAGTAAGTGTTACGATAATTACTGCATAACTGTGTTACACACAAAGACAAGACAGACAGCACATCTTATACATGACACCGTGGTCCAACAAACTGACAGTGAGTCAGACATTAATATGCTACATCAAGAAGGGGAACAGAGAGTAAGGAGGGGGTGGGAGAGGGAGGCAGGGATGGAGGGAGGGAGCAGAAATGAAGGGAGAGGAGCAAAGACAGAGAGAATACGAGAAGAAAAATAGAGAGTATGAGAAAAGAGAGAAGTGTAGAAGAGGGAGAGAGATGAATAGAAGAGTGACTGAGAGGGATATAAATAGGAAGGGGATTGAGAGGGAGAAAGAGGGAGTGATAGAGAGATAGAGAGTAAAATAGAGGGGAATAATGGTAAAGCTGGTAAAGACTCACCTGGATCAACGAAAGGTCCTCCAGATTGAGTCTGAAAAGGTGGTTTCTGAAAGAAACAAGAGAGGGAGGAGAGATGAAGGTATAATCTTCTCTAAAAGGACAAAACCTGAAAAAAGGAAAGTGGACAGGAGAGCATTTCTGGTAAGAGATGTCCAAAGATATCTCTGGGTTATTTTATCCTCATTTTGGTCATTTTCTCTCCCTTATCAAACCTTTGATGTAGCACACTTGTGTCTGGGCCTCTCCAAAAGCCTGTTCAGATTTAACCACATACAGGAACACTTGATTAGACTACTGTAAGGTTCTGTAGTTATTTTCTTAGTTCACCTTGTGTTCTTGAACGTAGCCCTGTCTTTCATTTTTGTTCATTGATTTCACCTGTGTTAGTTACTCACCTGGTCTCATCAGCTCCTTATTTAGTTCAGTTCTTTCTGTTTGTGCCCTGTGAGGTATTGTTCATTTTGACTCTACTAAGCCTTTTCCTAGCTCGTTTGTGTGAACCTGTTATAGTCTTCAGTCCTAGTTTTTGATTCACCTGCCTGTTTGCCTACCTGTGTATGACCATTGCCTGCGACCACGATTCCGGCCTTCTGTGAAGGCGTAATAAAAACCTGCCTATTCATTACAACTACTTTACTGCTATAGCCTTCCAAAACAAGGTATATCTTTGTTGAATAGAAATCCAGTCAAAACTGAACTGAATATAGATTGCAAGATAACATACTTTATGTCAACTCTCCCATCTAAAACTATCCCAGTGATATGCCCTTGTCTGGGCAGAACTTTCCCGTAGACACAGATGCAGGATCAGCTTGCCCTTTACAAATCCTAACCTTAACCATTGGTTGAGAAAGTGCAAAACTGACATTAGATATTATTTTACGGGTAACTTCATCCAACTGAATGGGAGGTTTGAGGAGTATTTTTCTCCACTCTGCTGATGAGTATTTGTCTCCGCTAATACAGGAGTAATAAAGGCCTAGTTCACTAATTTTGTGAAAAAATACCTATTCTATAAGTCAGCTTGATGAGAAAGAAATAGTCTATTCCAAACAAACTATGGGACAGTTGTGGGACGATAGATCCCAAATTCATACCATCAATAGGCCTCGGCTACATTAAAAAACAATGAGTCTGATGCAACAGATCAGAACGTCTAGCTTAAAATGTTAATAAACTATTATTAGTTCACATTATAAGAGTAGCAAGGTGCACAAGGCAGTAGGGTACGCGCAAATATTCTTTCCATAATGAAATTAGCTGGAAAACATTGTCAAAAGCGCACTGCACATGCGAGCGGTTTCATGTGACAAAGATGAAAATATCCGTTAGCAATTTTGAAAAAGGGAAGATCTAATATGCAACAACTAGCATGGATTGCTGTTATGACAAGGATTGTGTGCCTTTTGCTATTGGACAATGAAAGAAAGTTAATAACAAATCATTTCCTCCACGGACAGGGTCTGATTTTGTCTAGGCTACTTTGAAGCAAGTTAAGAAATGCCTCATATTATGTAGTAAAACATTCAGGTTTCAAACAATTAAGTATATAATTAAATATTAAAGCATTATACCTCTCACTAAAGGTGCCAGTCATACAAAAGTTATACTTAAATCTGAACTGGTTCTCTAGAAAATTAGTAAGAATGTCTCACCCCATGTTCAAGAATGACCTTTTTCCCTTTATTCAGATTACAACCTCTCACTTTTGGTTATTTGAAAACGAAATAATCTCCAAAATATTGTTATTTTTAAAACAAGCCATAGAAAGTTGGTTGCAATTTCAGTTTAATCCACCAGAAAAGACAGAACAAATAATACAACAAATATTGTGGTTAAACTCAAATATACTAATTGATAAAAAAAACATTTATTTTATATTATTAAAAGAAAAC
Source organism: Coregonus lavaretus (assembly GCF_964263955.1). Taxonomy (NCBI): domain Eukaryota; kingdom Metazoa; phylum Chordata; class Actinopteri; order Salmoniformes; family Salmonidae; genus Coregonus; species Coregonus lavaretus. The sequence continues at coordinate 277,821 of NW_028157487.1, forward strand.
ATACAAAAAAGGTATATAAAAATGTATAATCTTTGTAAATGATTTCATAAATAGGACTGGTGGAGTTATGTCACACATACAGCTAACAAAAATATATGGAAATGTCTGCTCTACCCAAAATTACAACCAACTAATTGCAGCATTACCGCAAAAATGGAAGAGGCAAGTGGAAGGAAGAAAAAGTAAGGAACTTGTCTGCTGGCCCTGCATTAAAGACCAAAATTGGTTAAAGAAAATTGTGATAAATAAAAAAATATACCAGTTTCATTTAAGGACAAAAAAATTGACAGCTATGCCATATAGATTGCAAAATAGTTGGGAATTTTCGATGTACCGATTCCATGGCACATGGTTTATGAACTGACGCCGGATTCAAAACTTAGAATTGTTCAATTTAAATTATTATACAAAATTCTTGCAACCAATAGAATGTTTTATGTATGGGGGATATAATCTTCCCAGCTCTGCAGACTTTGCTGCGAAGAGACAGAGTCATTAGATCATTTATTTTGGTACTGTCCATTTGTAGCTTGTTTTTGGACACAGGAATGGCTAAAGGATTGCAATATTTACCTGGAGCTAACCCTGCAGATAGATTTGAAAAATCCTAGTTAATCGATCAATAATATAATAATACTTTTAGCAAAAATGTTTATCTTTAATTTACAATCTGTAGAAACTATGAGAATAGAAAGGTTCAGAACTTTTGTGAAGCATCACAGCACAGTTGAAAAATATATGGCAAATAGAAATCCAATATGGATGGTGTTAAGAGATAGATGGGAGGAGTTGAATGGAGCTGAAGGGTGGGAGTAATAACAACAAGATAACAAATGTAAAATATACTGTGTCTGTAGAATGTATATAGGTTCAGAACTTTTGTGAAACAGCACAGTTAAAAATATATGGCAAATAGAAACCAAACTGGATGGACATCAGAAATAGATGGGAGAGGTTGAGGGTAGAGGAAGTACAGGACTAAAACAAACAAAATATAATTATTGTAAAATTGTGTATATAACAAATATACTGTACACACGCACCAATTTAATTCCAATAAATTATGCAAATGAACCTATAAACTGATAAGGATGACCAGCGAAACTGGTATTTACATCAATTAAAAGTTTCAAAAGCATTATTTCGCGATGGGATTTTTTCTTCTTCTCCCCGACAATTGGCCGGCATCAATTTTATTTATCGGCTTTTCCATTTTTTGTTGGGCCAAAAGCCGGCTATTAACGGTTAAAGGAAACTGTGTTTCACAGGTACATCTCTCTCTCTCTCTCTGATTATATAGACTTTCACAGGCACATCTCTCTCTCTGATTATAAAGACTTTCACAGGCACATCTCTCTGTCTGATTATAAAGACTTTCACAGGTACATCTCTCTCTCTGTCTGATTATAAAGACTTTCACAGGTACATCTCTCTGTCTCTTTCTGATTATAAAGACTTTCACAGGTACATTTCTCTCTCTCTGTCTGATTATAAAGACTTTCAAAGGTACATCTTTCTCTCTCGGTCTGAAGAAAAATATACTCTAATCTGAAAAGAGCATAGGCCCCATGAGGCGGTGTGTGTGTGTGTGTGTCTGTGTGAGTGTGTGTGTGTGTGTGTGTGCAAACCACGGTGAAAGAAACCTTAAGCCCAACGGTGAAACTTCACTTTAATTAACACCTATAGCCTACCCTGGCTCGAGGTCTTTTGATTGGTGAATTTTCCATTGTAAGCCAACTAGGAAAACGGTTTATTTGGAAACTTTTTACAAAACATGACAGTGAGTAGTCTATATATTGACTATCAATGTCTCACTATTGTTTTGTAAAGTCAGCATTATTGCATCATAGAATCATCATTTTAAAATTGGTTGTTTGGATCTTGGATGCTGATTGGTTGATAGCAGGGAGTTATTCACCACAATCCCTGGGTAATGCCTGTTAACAGTTCCATTAGATGTATCAATGTGCATACACTATCCCACAGCCCAGCCAGGCAATTTATAAACTTAATCTCCCCTGGAAAAAAGCGTTGAGACAATATTTTCCCCATGCTACTTGCCTAGCATTTGGTTTGCAACAGTTGGAGTTTGTGTAAACCTTGCTGTCTGCCTTTCCGACCTGTGGAACAACGTTGCAGGTTTTTTTGTCGATCTCCACCGTGCCATGCATATGAACGTGACGAAACTGACAGCTTCTCTGGGCCAGGCGAATTCATTTTATCAGGATAATTATAATGGATATATCCAAAGAAATTGCAATAAAAACAAAGGTAAAATAAACGAAAATGCACATAGTTTGCTGTCATTTCAGCTGC
>NW_028157487.1:282636-292636 GCF_964263955.1 Coregonus lavaretus
TCCACTGTGCCCTCAGCCCGGAACCTGTGGATCCACGGCTCCATATCTGCCAATCAGAGTAGAGAAAGATACACGTTAGTCAATAAAACAGGAGGAAAAGAGACCAGAGAAAAAGGGGTGGATAAAGAGATGTGTTTAGCCAATAGCCACAGTATGGAATAAAGTGATGTAGGGCAGCAGGTAGCTTAGTGGTTAAGAGCGTTGTGCCAGGAACCGAAAGGTCGCTGGTTCTAATCCCTGAGCCAACTAGGTGAAAAATCTGTTGATGTGCCCTTGAGCAAGGCACTTAACCCTAATTGCTCCTGTAAGTCGCTCTGGATAAGAGTGTCTGCTAAATGACCCAACATTTTAAAAAAATAATGTAGGCCTATATTGTCTTGTCTTTGTGTGTATGGTTCTGTATTGTGATTTTATGAAAACTAATGCTTCTTGCCTGGTGCTGTTTCACAGTCCCTCGGAAAAGAGGTTCAAACCAGGGGGAGCTCCTGGTAGAATTAATATTACGTTTTTAAAAAGCCTTCCAAGGAGACCTAATGTACCCTATATCCTGTGCGTCTCCAGATAGCTGTAGTCTAGCTCAAGGGCACAGCAGTACAGTGTCCCACCTGGGCTTTCAACCAAATGCCTTACACTCCATTTACTAAACCATTACCGTAGCTAGCTGGAACTAATGCATACAGTGCATGGTGTGTGTGAGGAGGAGGGTTGTGTGTGTGTGTGTGTGTGTGTGTGGGCGGGGGGGATTGTGCTTGTGTGTGTGTGCATGCCTGTCTGAATCCAAGCTCCTTCTAAAGTGAATCTGAGACGGATGCATCTCATGGTGTCAGTGCCTTGACCTTGCCCATGAACCCAGAGATAGAGGGATTCCCTCATGGTACATTACACACACACTCACACACACACACACACACACACACACATACACACACTCAATACGTCAAACTCCAGACACACAGAGACAGATCACCCTCAACACGCCTGTCTCCATGGCGCCCAACCCATTAACCCTTGACCAATCGAATCAAATATTCCTGTCGGTTTGCCGGGCGATTAGAGTCGGGCCCCTACTGTACTGTAATCTGATAGGGAGTGAGTCAATAGTTAGCGCTATGGACTAGGAGTAAGTTTACCATAACCCCTGATCTAGGGTCAGATATTGTCCAATCCCCTAATAGCTAAGGTAAGCATTGGAGAGAGGGTAATCTGATTCTAGGTCTGTGGTTAGGGCAGTTTCTTCTCTGGGCGTTTGTTTCCTGTTACTCAGCACATACCTGCTCTGTAGTTACAATAACATATCACTACACACTGATACTAGACAGTATACTATTCTAATAATCCTCTTCTGAAACTGCTAGCAGTATGTCTTATTTTACATCTAAGTACTGTATTCAAAATATCTGGTGCCACTGTGGCTCAGGGATTTCAAAACATGGTAGAGAATGAAGCCATTTTAGGGCAATTACTGTGGTGTATATTATGTTATGTTCTGATCTAATCTGTCTATAGCTGTCCTGTATGATATCTGAAATAGCTCTCACGTAGGCCTAGCATTGATTGAATACAGCTAGGGTTGGAGTAAAACCTCGAAAAACTTTATGCGTCAGAAATGTGAAACACCTGTCAGAAGACATCTTGAAATGAAACCACAGTCTCCCTTCACGGCATCAAACCAACAATCCATTGTTTACTTATGTCAAGCCAAAGCATTCAGCCAAATACAATAGGGAATCTCTGCCTGCCTGCCTTCCTGTGAGTCACTGCTAGTAGCTACATACTAAAAAATACAGCACTGATTCTACCTCCTTGTCAAACTGCAGGAGCACAGGACACTATCATAGCACATTGATATCACCTAACATGATGACATCACTGCTAACAAAGCCATTTCTCTCTTATTCCTTCCACTCTCCAGGGTCTAAAATATTAATGACAATGAGCACAAGTTAAACTGGGAGGAGGAAACTTTCAACTCGCAGACCCAAATCTAATACATTTTCATTAGCCTGGGTGAAATAAATATTGTAGAGAGATCACGACAAATTCCGCCCTAAGATTTGGCTGTGGTTAATGGCTTGTTCCCCTCTAATTCTACAGGGGGATGGGAGTTTGGGATGCGCCTCTCTGGTGCCGGTGACAGGCTAGTTTTTCATACCAGGGGGAAGCATTCAGAGCATACAAATGTGGCAGCAACACCATCAGAGGGAAACCAAGGCTTCAGTTACCCAGTGTTTCCCCCATAAATCATGCTAAGATCCCGCCGGGGTATAGCCCCACTCAGGTCCCTCTCAGAGGAGGAGGCAGAGAGGGGTTTTTAAGTGAATACAACGCCCACAACACAGAGGATTTATGTGTTTTATGACGAGGTGAAGGGCTCATAAACATTCATAAGCATTGATAAGCATTCATAACCAGAGCAGATGTGTTACCCTGGGCTCCGGGCTCTAATGAGAAACAGACCAGACTAATGTTGGAGGATGGCAGGAGGACAATATGGTTTGGTTTTGATTTGGGCTGAGAGGGGTATGGGTAGAACACTAGAACACAGGAAAGTTCTTGAACTCTGAGGAGAATTATATAACTATTTTAAATTCAGTAGAACACTGGGAGATTCTATAGAACATTGAGTGATCTTGGTAGAACACTAGAAAGATCTATAGAACATTGAGTGATTTGGTGGATTACCTCAGGGCTTTAGTAGAACATTGGTATGTTTTGTAAGGCTCTAGGGGAGTAGCAATAGCTCCCTTAGGAGCATTATATTACAGTTGAACCTCAAATTAACTCTGACCTTGAACTCTACAAAAGGAACCAACAGGATTTAAAGAACTTCTTCACTAAACATTCTAACAGTGTAATTAATACATTTCATATATGCTATCGCAAAAAAAATTATTTGGTTGTGTTTATAATGGCCTTGGGTAACCAAATACGATAAAATAACAAAATCAAATAACACAATAGCATTTTCATTAGCTTGTTATTGTAGGCTATATGTAAAAACAAAAAACACCAATTCAAGTGTTCAATACATTTTATTTGTGGGGTGCCTTTGTTACAACTATGAAACAGAAGGCATATGTGTTCGAACACGGTAACAGCTTATTTTTATAATGACAAAATAAAATATAGACCCCAACCACCAAGACGTACGGTCAGCAAGACGCACAGTCAGCAAGACGCACGGTCAGCAAGACACACGGTCAAGTGATGAAAACATCAGTAGCCTAAACATCATTATAAGCGCCAAGTGGCCCTGATAAATAGTGAAGATCAGCACAAAAGCAATAAATGCATTATAATGAATATAAGTCGATATGACAGCAGTCAAAAATAGTCAATTATTGTCAGCTCATGCTTACATTGTGTGCATCTTTACACAATGGCATCAGTTGGATTTCATTTAGCTGTTATTCCTTGCCCTTGTCCTAACACACTTTGACATACCTTTGTTTGGTTGTAGTGCATAATAGTCTCCGGTTCTCTCTTTGTTGCGTCCCAGTGGTCTTGTCATTCTTCAGCACCGTTGTGGAGTACAACGGCTGTGCCGGTGAGCTCCAGTCTCACTTTGTTCATGGTGCCAGCCAATGACAGTGAAGTGAAGAAATTGGACATGGTGACATTTCTCCCCTTACCAATGTAAGGTTCCACAAGCCTCATCACCACATTCTCTGTCACTCCCTCACCTGCTGCCCGATGTGGCTCTTTTCACAACTACGCACGCTCTCACTATGTATCCAACTCCAAGTAGGCCAGAGTAGACTGATAAGACTGCTTGGATTCGGTGGATTGATATAGGGTAAGATTAGAATTAGAATGGATCAATACAATAGAATGGACCGCCCTGTTCTTCAATCACAATTAGTGATTACATACAGTGAGGGAAAAAAGTATTTGATCCCCTGCTGATTTTGTACATTTGCCCACTGACAAAGAAATGATCAGTCTATCATTTTAATGGTAGGTTTATTTGAACAGTGAGAGACAGAATAACAACAAAAAAAAACAGAAAAACGCATATCAAAAATGTTATAAATTGATTTGCATTTTAATGAGGGAAATAAGTATTTGACCCCCTCTCAATCAGAAAGATTTCTGGCTCCCAGGTGTCTTTTATACAGGTAACGAGCTGAGATTAGGAGCACACTCTTAAAGGGAGTGCTCCTAATCTCAGCTTGTTATCTGTATAAAAGACACCTGTCCACAGAAGCAATCAATCAATCAGATTCCAAACTCTCCACCATGGCCAAGACCAAAGAGCTCTCCAAGGATATCAGGGACAAGATTGTAGACCTACACAAGGCTGGAATGGGCTACAAGACCATCGGCAGGCAGCTTGGTGAGAAGGTGACAACAGTTGGTGCGATTATATCGCAAATGGAAGAAACACAAAAGAACTGTCAATCTCCCTCGGCCTGGGGCTCCATGCAAGATCTCACCTCGTGGAGTTGCAATGATCATGAGAACGGTGAGGAATCAGCCCAGAATTACACGGGAGGATCTTGTCAATGGTCTCAAGGCAGCTGGGACCATAGTCACCAAGAAAACAATTGGTAACACACTACGCCGTGAAGGACTGAAATCCTGCAGCGCCCGCAAGGTCCCCCTGCTCAAGATAGCACATATACAGGCCCGTCTGAAGTTTGCCAATGAACATCTGAATGATTCAGAGGAGAACTGGATGACAGAGCTCTTTGGCATCAACTCAACTCGCCGTGTTTGGAGGAGGAGGAATGCTGCCTATGACCCCAATAACACCATCCCCAACATCAAACATGGAGGTGGAAACATTATGCTTTGGGGGTGTTTTTCTGCTAAGGGGACAGGACAACTTCACCGCATCAAAGGGACGATGGACGGGGCCATGTACCGTCAAATCTTGGGTGAGAACCTCCTTCCCTCAGCCAGGGCACTGAAAATGGGTCGTGGATGGGTATTCCAGCATGACAATGACCCAAAACACACGGCCAAGGCAACAAAGGAGTGGCTCAAGAAGAAGCACATTAAGGTCCTGGAGTGGCCTAGCCAGTCTCCAGACCTTAATCCCATAGAAAATCTGTGGAGGGAGCTGAAGGTTCGAGTTGCCAAACGTCAGCCTCGAAACCTTAATGACTTGGAGAAGAACTGCAAAGAGGAATGGAACAAAATCCCTCCTGAGATGTGTGCAAACCTGGTGGGCAACTACAAGAAACGTCTGACCTCTGTGATTGCCAACAAGGGTTTTGCCACCAAGTACTAAGTCATGTTTTGCAGAGGGGTCAAATACTTATTTCCCTCATTAAAATGCAAATCAATTTATAAAAATTTTGACATGCGTTTTTCTGGATTTTTTTGTTGTTATTCTGTCTCTCACTGTTCAAATAAACCTACCATTACAATTATAGACTGATCATGTCTTTGTCAGTGGGCAAACGTACAAAATCAGCAGGGGATCAAATACTTTTTTCCCTCATTGTAATTATGCATGTTTGTTTCCCCTTGCTCATCAACTCACCCATTCTCCCCCATTCTCCCTCTTTCTCCCCCATCATACTTTACTTCATTTATTTCATCTGATTTTATACATGTTCAGTTTCGAGGCAATTATCAGGGTGATTATCAGCTGGGCACTGCACTTTCAACTGTTGGGAGAAGGAGGGGGGCAACCCCTACTGTTGGGAGAAGGAGCGGAGCAAGCCCTACTGTTGGGAGAAGGAGTGGAGCAAGCCCTACTGTTGGAAGAAGGAGGGGGGCAAGACTTTAAAAATGGCAGAGCCAAGCTGAATCCGGCCCACTCCCCTCCTCCTCCTTTCTATCCCCTTTTCCAAACTAGATCTGCGCCTTTTTCCTTCTCCATAACTCTTTCCTGGTTTGTTATTCTGGGTTTGGAAACGGTTGACACACAATGACAAAGTGACAGACTATATAAATATTTACACCCCAGCTTCAGAGACTAGGGCAGTCTTCAGTCTCCGAGCTCAAACTGTATAAAGAACAACCTGACCTGGAATAATAGACATGTGGAACCAACTGGGACTAGAATACTTTAGGTTTCTAGGAGTAAATTGGGGGTCGTTAAGGGTTTAAATGGAGTCCCTATATATTCCATTTAAATTCAGCCTGTCAAGATGTGTCCAACTGGGGAAACTGGGGCATGTTTGCTGTCCCCTGTGGTAGAGTGAAAATAGTAAATTACAACTATTTTGTGAAGTTGGATTGAGAAGAAAACTTTAAAGATGCACTATAGAAATCACTCCACCATTTCCTGGTAGCTAAAATTGTAATAGATCACCTAATTTCAGTTTATGTGACAAAAGAAGCAAGTATGGTGTAGAGAATCATTGTACCATCTAAACCATCTAAAAATATTGTATTTTCAGCTGTTTGAAGCTGGTGTACAAAACCAAAAGTAAAAGATGCAAAAACAAAACCTAAAAACGGGAAGCATAGAAATAGCACACATAGAACAGATATATCACTTCTTAGACTTGCTTTCAATAAGAATGACAGATCTATAACTCACATTTCTATGTGAATTTTGTCGGGTCACCCAAAAAGTGACACATTGCAGCTTTAAAATAAAGTTAAAATAAACACCTGTTCAATGTCAACTGTCAAAATGAGGTTCAGGTTGACCAACCTGGTGGTGAGGTTGTGTGCTCAGGAAAACCTTCTGACCATTGCTATAATCTATAATTAGGACCAGGAGGTTTTCCTGACCACATTTCGCAACCAGGTCAAACTGGCCCTTGATACAGTAAGAATATAAAAACGTACTCTCTTAACGAGTGTCCACGTTGACCAGAACTGGTCAAATTATCTGTGTCCTTGTAGAGTTTCCCCAAAAGTGTTATTTTAGGAAGTCAAAACAAGCATATTTTACTGTTAAAGTCCTGCGTCTGAAATTACAGTGGAGCTGAACAGAGGCCTCAGGGCAGACGATGAATCATGACAGACAAACCATTCCGTAGCCGCAAATAAGTGTGCAATAAAATATTTCAATGGATCATGAGAGCGAAACCGTTTAAGGGAAGAAAAAAATGAACATTTAACAAGATGACCTAATGACCTCTGTGTGTCACATGGGAAAAAGAAACACAACTGTAACTTAAGACTTAAAGAAAACACATGAAGGTAGAGGCAGGGTGGACTACATTTAATTTCCTGTGTTGGTATTAAAAAGCAACATTGTGGGAAGTTTGGACGTAAATAGAATGCACTGATGCTTAAGAATATAGCCAGTCGGTCTCGCAATGGACTTAGTGGGCTGTAAAAGATATTCCCCATGGACCAATTAAATCATCTTGGTCTCCAATCGTTGGTGTGGCTATTTTGTTTATTTTCTCTTTTGGAAAGTCTCACACTCACACACACATGCACACGCACACACACACACACACACACACACACACACACACACACACACACACACACACACACACACACACACACACACACACACACACACACACACACACACACACACACACACACACACACACACACACACTGCAACTCTCTAACAATGTGTTATTCTGTGAGGGGTGATAAAAGTGAAAGTCTATACACCGCTGTTAAACAGACACGTCTTCTCATATCCTCCGAGACGAGACCTTGTGTCTGGCATGGTGGTGAGATGACACTGTTTACTGCACACGTTTTAACTATCTTTCATAACTTCAACATCCGCCAAGGAACACTCGTTAAACATATAACTTCAATAATATATCTCTGGAGGTTAGGACTGCTGATTGACTCATAAACCCACAAGAATGAACTGTGTTTTAGAATGTGTTCTCAGATAGAGGGTTCATTTTTGTTTAAAGTCTGATTTCATTTTATCATGGTTGACCTTAAGAAGTCATTCCCGACAGGTTCCTTGCAGAATCAGAAGTTCTATGATTAGTTCTAAGTTCTAAATTCTGTCTGTCAGTTTTGAGCTATGCAGCTTCAAATCCTTCTCACTATAAAACATTTTTATTGGAAAGAAAACTGCACTCAGAATGACAAAGGAATGGACAACTTCTATAATTCAGCCTTTGAAAATATCACCAGGGAGTATTGCTGTACAGTAGCAGCTATTTTGGCTGAGGAAAGAGCCAAGTCAGAAAATCACCACCCTTTTGGGTTGAGTCTTTCATGTGTGTTAGAGTGGCACACCCTGCTCTGAGCAACCCACAGGCACCAGACCCTACAGGACAAAACAGAACAGTAGAGTACAGTGTGTCACTGGAACAGCTTTAGCGCCATATTCCATCAAACCCACTAACCAGATTCCCAGGATAAGTTATTTTTGAACTATCCCAGAAACACAGTTTTCGCTTTAGATTGAATATGGCGATGTGTGTCCAAACTGGAGAGACCCAGCATGGATAGCCCATAAGAAAACGCCTGATCCTCAAGGATGTTATATTTATATTATATTGATATATTTTCATATTTATGATTGAGGTCTTTGTAGTTCTTCCCAGTCTTTGGAGGACCTGGGGACCTCCCTCATAACTTTAGACGTTAGCAGGACATGGAGTATACAGCATATAGAGGCCAGTGTGTGGATGTGTTCTATTATACTCTACTATTACACTATTTACATATTATACTACATTTAGAGACATTTCCTCCCTCTTCTCCCTACCCCTCCCCTCTTCTCCTCTACCCCCTCCCCTCTTCTCCTCCTCTCCCCTCTCCCCTCTTCTCCTCTACCCCTCCCCCACCTCTTCTCCTCTACCCCCTCCTCTCCCCTCTTCTCCTCTACCCCTCCCCCCTTCTCCTCTACCCCCTCACTCCCCTCTTCTCCTCTACCCCTCCCCTCTTCTCCTCTACCCCTCCTCTCTTCTCCTCTACCCACTCCCCTCTTCTCCTCTACCCCTCCCCTCTTCTCCTCTACCCCCTCCCCTCTTCTCCTCCTCTCCCCTCTCCCCTCTCCCCTCTTCTCCTCTACCCCTCCTCCACCTCTTCTCCTCTACCCCCTCCTCTCCCCTCTTCTCCTCTACCCCTCCCCCCTCTTCTCCTCTACCCCCTCCCCTCTTCTCCTCTACCCCCTCCCCTCTCCTCTACCCCCTCCCCTCTCCTCTTCTCCCCTACCCCCTCCCATTCCCTCATCTCCTCTACCCCTCCCCTCTTCTCCTCTACCCCCTCCCCTCTTCTCCTGTTCTCATCTACCCCTCCCCCACCTCTTCTCCTCTACCCCCTCCTCTCCCCTCTTCTCCTCTAACCCCTCCCCTCTTCTCCTCTACCCCTCCCCTCTTCTCCTCTACCCCCTCCCCTCCCCTCTCCTCTTCTCCTCCCCTCCCCTCTCCTCCTCTCCCCTCCCCTCCCCTCTACCCCTCCCCTCTTCTCCTCTACCTCTCCCCTCCCCTCTTCTCCTCTACCCCTCCCCTCTTCTCCCCTTTCTCTATCTGTGTTCAGTGTTCATATCTGTTTCCATGCTTTATTAACACCAATGCATTTCCATGACTTCAGCAGGCACTGAGTTAATGGACCATACTGGAACATTAGGGAACACAAACTGTTGACCTCAGGCAACAATGCTAGTGTGCAGTCTGGTCACCCCAACCACCACAGAGACTCACAGAGGACAGCAGATAGCGTTAGCCAGACCGTTAGTCATCGTCCTTACGCTCAATAGACTCTGAGTGCTGAAGGTAACCCAACTAACCATGAGCTAACAGGGGAGGCTATGGTGTGTGTGTGTGTGTGTGTGTGTGTGTGGGTGGGTGGTGACCTTGCCCTTTTGCACAATTACACCCTAGACAGAGAGCTGTATGATTAGCTGACAGTCTCAGCTGGGATGGAATGGGCGCAGTGGCATTTGGCTGGTATGTTGTTAGTGGAGAGAACTGAATTAATTTTCATCCATGTTTTCGTCTGGTGAAGTTTTACAGTAATATTTATGGCTAAACTGCTCCATTCAATATTTTCTTTAATGCAGGAAATATGAAAAATGTTATTAGATTACAGGAAACACTGAATAATGAAATAGGAACTTCCACGATGGAAAGGGAATAAGTTTGTGCATGACTGT
>NW_028157487.1:297636-313758 GCF_964263955.1 Coregonus lavaretus
CAGACTGTAGAGGGACTGTAGAGGGGCTGTAGAGGGACTGTAGAGGGGCTGTAGAGGGGCTGTAGAGGGACTGTAGAGGGGCTGTAGAGGGACTGTAGACAGACTGTAGAGGGGCTGTATAGGGACTGTAGAGGGACTGTAGACAGACTGTAGAGGGACTGTAGAGGGACTGTAGAGGGGCTGTAGAGGGACTGTAGAGGGGCTGTAGAGGGCCTGTAGAGGAGCTGTAGAGGGGCTGTAGAGGGACTGTAGAGGGGCTGGTGAGGGGCTGTAGAGGGACTGTAGAGGGGCTGTAGAGGGACTGTAGAGGGGCTGTAGAGGGACTGTAGAGGGGCTGTAGAGGTACTGTAGAGGGACTGTAGAGGGACTGTAGACAGACTGTAGAGGGAGAAGGGCTGTATAGGGACTGTAGAAGGGCTGTAGAGGGACTGTAGAGGGGCTGTAGAGGGGCTGTAAAGGGGCTGTAGAGGGACTGTAGAGGGATTGTAGACAGACTGTAGAGGGGCTGTAGAGGGACTGTAGAGGGACTGTAGACAGACTGTAGAGGGACTGTACAGGGACTGTAGAGGGGCTGTAGAGGGACTGTAGAGGGGCTGTAGAGGGACTGTAGACAGACTGTAGAGGGGCTGTAGAGGGGCTGTAGAGGGACTGTAGAGGGGCTGTAGAGGGGCTGTAGAGGGACTGTAGAGGGACTGTAGAGGGGCTGTAGAGGGACTGTAGACAGACTGTAGAGGGGCTGTAGATGGACTGTAGAGGGGCTGTAGAGGGACTGTAGACAGACTGTAGAGGGGCTGTAGAGGGGCTGTAGAGGGACTGTAGAGGGGCTGTAGAGGGGCTGTAGAGGGACTGTAGACAGACTGTAGAGGGGCTGTAGAGGGGCTGTAGAGGGGCTGTAGAGGGACTGTAGAGGGCTGTAGAGGGACTGTAGAGGGACTGTAGCGGGACTGTAGAGGGGCTGTAGAGGGCTTTAGAGGGGCTGTAGAGGGACTGTAGAGGGCTGTAGAGGGGATGTAGAGGGACTGTTGCAAGTGTGTGGTTGGGGGTGAGGGTCAAAAGGTTTGAGGAAACACTGATACACAGTAATAAAATGAAGCAACCGTATGCAATGACAATTGTTGGAATATCCAAACATACTGAAACCCTGATGATTACGTAACTACTGTACTTAACTGTACTAAATCTTTGTCTTTGGAGACAAACTCTCTCACACCCACTGTGGTAACAGAATGTGTTGTACAAAGTTCTGAAGGACTCTTGGACTAACCATGAGTTGACTGGCCACAGCCTTGGTCCCATTTAAATCTGATGCACACACAGACGCACGCACGCACACACACACACACACACACACACACACACACACACACACACACACACACACACACACACACACACACACACACACACACACACACACACACACACACAAACACACACACACACACACACACACACAATAAACCCAGCAATTTCAGCTGTGTCCCGCCCTTACTCTCAGAGGTTCCCAAATCCTGCTGTTATTTTTACCCATCGCTCTCAGCCTCCAGCAGTGTGTGTGTGTGTGTGTCAGAAAAGGGGATAACAATCACAGTTAGGACTGATGACTGACACTAGACAGAGCAGTCCTTCACCTACAATACAGAGTTGAAGGGTACCTGTAGCAGTGGGGATATATGTTTGAACACACACACACACACACACACACACACACACAAGCAACACACACACACAAGCAAGCAATTACCTGTGTAACCTTGCCCTATGGTTTCTGGAGGTACTCCAGAATGAGACTTGGAGTTAAACCCATTAAATGATGCCTAGGGGATCTGGCTGTATAGAGCATGGCTTTAGAACGGGTGACTCTACTCTACCTCCAACACACACAAACACACACACACACAAACACACACACACACACACACATACTCCAGAACTACAGTAGGTCGAGGTCAATGTAAAATAAAGCTGTGTACGCAGTTAAGGAGATCTTTAATTAATCAAACTATGAAACCCTGACACGTGATTTTAGATTACTCCTTAGCTGTCAAATCATATCCTGATGTTTTTTTGTGTTTCTAAAGTATTTTCTCTCCTTTTGTGTTTGAGTAACAATGCACATTTCACACAATCTCATTGGTAAACAGAACCTTTAGTTTAAAGAAGTAAAATGCCATTTATATTTGTCTACAGATGGCTCACAGTGATCTCTGACATGGGTTTGAAGTATTTCCTCCACAAACTCTCTGATGTTTTCCAGACATTAGAATGCTTAGGAAATGCCTTGGCATCAAAGATCCCTAATCACTTCAAAGACTGACATGTCCATAGACTGACACTAGGAAAGGAGAGGAGAGTCATCTGAAAGCTGATCAAGGGAGAGAGAGAGACAAAGAGAGAGGGAGAGAGAGAGGAAAAGAGAGAGGAAAAGAGAGGGAGAGAGAGAGGGAGATAGAGAGGAAGAGAGAGGAAGAGAGAGGGAGAGAGAGAGGAAGAGAGAGGGAGAGAGAGAGAGAGAGAGAGAGAGAGAGAGAGAGAGAGAGAGAGAGAGAGAGAGAGAGAGAGAGAGAGAGAGAGAGAGAGAGAGAGAGATGGCCACTACGAAGACACCGAGGAGTCTACACCAACACACATACACGTACACACAAGTTCGTGTTCACAAAGGTATGCACACACTGAATGCACACGCACATTCACTGAGGCTTTTCTGGCACACACTGTGCTTAACACAAAGACTACTTATACAAACTTTCTCATTTGTTCTATTTTTGCTGTCATGGACTGCACTGCTGTAGCTAGAAACACAAGCATTTTGAAAAAAGCATTTGGTTGGGTAGCAAGAAATGTGAATTGCTTTGCTAGCTAGCTAGCTATGCTGAACGATTGTTATCCTGTTAGCATATCTCTTGCATTTGCAAATTCACTCTTGCTAGCTATCTACTCTGATTTCAGAGCACTCCTGTCTGAGTGTGCCAGAGCACAGAATAACTGATTAATTTACAAACGCGCAACACCTGCTGAATATGACCAGTGTCAGTAAACATAGGCAAAAAAAGTAATAGTTAGTCACGAACACTCTAGATAACATGTAAACAGCCTAACCAACTCTCTTAGGGCAAGTAAAATGGTCAGAGTGAGGTGTTCTCTCATTTGTATCTGAAAGTAGCTAGCTAGCAAGCTAGCCAACTTTAGCTAGTTAGCTTGGGTGCTTGGTTGGGACAACACATGCATTGGCAGGCAAGCTGCAGAAGGACGAGCAGGCTATTCCCCATCGTTTATCAGTGCAATTTTGACGACCAACTAGCTGAAAAAGTTTGAGAGGCTTTATCTAATGTCCCTTCGTTAGATTTGAGCTAATCTTGCTCTGGCTAGCATTAGTTGTTGGTCTTGTTGTTGTTGATGTGCATATAGGGAAAGATAGCCTACCTTTTTTATGGTTGTTTGATCAATAGGACTGTAAAGTTCTTAAATGTAAGAGGACTCCTGTGGTATTTAGCTACATATTTGTAGAAATCCATTCAAGTGTATTTTGTGGCTTTTGCCGAATGCGTTCTAATTATCTAAAGTCGCGCTGTTGCAACTGCCTGTAAACACACAGTCCAGTTCAAAGTGAATGATGGCAGGTCTTTGTGGCCTCTGATTGGCTATGGCGCAATGGTCTGCGTAGACTCCGGTCCTGGACGTGCTAGATGTTTGTATGAGGTTTTATTTACTGCAGTGTCTATTAATTGTCCAAACGCACGGCCGCTTTCCCACTCTATGTTGCTATAGAATTTTCATAAATGCCTTAGTATACATAACTCCCAAACATTCTAAGAATTTATGAAAACGTGAAAATGATCATATCTAAGTGGTCTCTTGTCAGAAAGTGTAAACAAGACAGACAATGTGTCCTATACCACAACATTAAGACGGATCAGTCACAACCCATACACTTTAGAGAGTTCTTTATTGTTGCTGTCTGGTGGTGAATAACTTGGACAATGAAATGGGAGCCCTCGGTCGACCAATACCATGATACTCTTTCACCCATCACACACACAAACACACACACACACACACACACCTGGTAATGCTGTGATAAGGCACATAAAGCCGTCTGGCGAGGGATGGTGACATTTTTAAGGCTTTAATTACATGGTTGGCTAACGTGAGCCTAGTGCCTCTCTGGCTGGCAGGAAATTACACTATCACACACACGCACGCACACGCACATATCACACGCACACACACACACACAGTCTATCAGTGTCTCCAGCTGCAGAGAGAAAGAGGATTCTATCTAAAGTGACACCCCTTTCCTTTCTGTTAGATACAGCATGGACACAGCACCATGGCCTAAGGTGACAGGATATAATTGAAAAGCAGACAGGAGAGCTACCCGGACTGGCCACTGGTGCTACTGTATGTCTCCTTAAAGTTTAGAATAAAGTGTTATTAAAAATGACTTCAGAATGGCAGAACAAGTTTCGACCATTGCTTTGTCCAAGTTTTACCTTTTTGGGAGTAAACATATTAAGTAGAGCAATCTAATCTATTCTTAGCAGAAATGTAACCATGCCACAATAGTTACTTTCTTCAAATCTGCATTTACATTTACATCATTTAGCAGACACTCTTATCCAGAGCGACTTACAAATTGGTGCGTTCAACTTATGATAGCCAGTGGGACAACCACTTTGTTTAAATCATTTCTTTATGGGGGGATGGGGGAGGGGGGGTAGAAGGATTACTTTTATACTATTCCAGGTATTCCTTATAGAGGTAGGGTTTCAAGTGTCTCCGGAAGGTGGTCAGTGACTCCGCTGTCCTAGCGTCGTGGGGGAGCTTGTTCCACCATTGGGGTGCCAGAGCAGCAAATAGCTTTGACTGGGCTGAGCGAGAACTGTGCTTCCGTAGAGGTAGGGGGGCTAGCAGGCCAGAGGTGGATGAACGTAGTGCCCTCGTTTGGGTGTAGGGTCTGATCAGAGCCTGAAGGTAAGGAGGTGCCGTTCCCCTCACAGCTCCGTAGGCAAGCACCATGGTCTTGTAGTAGATGCGAGCCTGAACTGAAAGCCAGTGGAGTGTGTGGAGGAGCGGGGTGACATGAGAGAACTTGGGAAGGTTGAACACCAGACGGGCTGCAGCGTTCTGGATAAGTTGTAGGTGTTTAATGGCACAGGCAGGGAGCCCAGCCAACAGCGAGTTGCAGTAATCCAGATGGGAGATGACAAGTGCCTGGATTAGGACCTGTGCCGCTTTCTGTGTAAGGTAGGGTCGTACTCTGTGATCCTCATACTGCATGACAGCAAAGCAAGAAGCAACAGCTGTGTATAAACAACAGCCAAGACATTTTAGCAGACGCTCTTATCCAGAGCAATTTACAGGAGGAATTAGGGTTAAGTGCCTTGCTCAAGACTAGTCGGCTCGGGGATTCGAAACAGCAACCTTTCGGTTACAGGCCCAACACCTTTAACCACTAGGCTACCTGCCGCCCTACAAGATGCTGTAAATTGCCAGCTGAAAAACTAAGTTCTCATCGCCAGTACTGTACACATCAATTAGAGAGCAGGAAAAGTTAACCAACTTCCTGGTTCAATGAAACCAAGATAATAATCTTCCAGAGACTCCTCTAAGAGAAGTGAGAAGAGATGTGAGTTAAGGACTTATACATCTCTGGTGATGAGGACACTTATGCTACACTGCCAAATCATGAGAATATGTTGTAACACACAAAATCGCCCACTTGTCTACACACACAGATAATAACATGTTGACAAACCCCAACTCCAACATAATTATATTCCCCAAAACATAACTCTCTGACTGTCTCCACACTAGTCCCACACGAAAGGGGGAATGAGGCTTACTGTACATTTATATTATTTTACCTTTATTTTACCGGGCAGGTCAATTAAGAACAAATTCTTATTTACAATGACAGCCTGGCAGTATGAGGATAATAAGGCATCTGAAAGCCTTGAGCAGCCCTGATGTGGCATGATACTAAGACGATGTGGAGGGTGGGATCCTAAATAAGCATTTGGCACTAGTGGAACCAATTAATCACCCTATGTGTGTGTGTGTGTGTGTGTGTGTGTGTGTGTGTGTGTGTGTGTGTGTGTGTGTGTGTGTGTGTGTGTGTGTGTGTGTGTGTGTGTGTGTGTGTGTGTGTGCGTGTGCGTGCGAGCGAGCGCGGAGGATATAATTTGTCCTGTTAAAATACAGACAGGCACAATAGCGCAGAGTGATGGAGTGAGAAAGATAATGAGAAGGAGAGAGATGGAGGGAGAGTCACAGACGAGATGGGAGAGAGGTCTCAACAGGACAGAGACTAAGTAGCGCGTGTGGGTGTTCTCCTCAGGACATGAGGAGACCGTGAAGGAGAGGAGAGGAATCGAGACAGAGCCTAGAGGCATCCGATCTGATCACGTCCCAACTAGACCGGAGAAAACAGATGTAGAGGACTTTTTTTGTCTCCTGGTAGCTGGTGTGTATGTGTGTGTGTGTGTGTGTGTGCGTGTGCGCGCGTGTGAGTGTGCCTGCGTGTCTGCCTGCATGGGGTTGTCTGATGAGTGGGAGATCTGGAAGAGTATGAAAGCAGTTTGGTGAATTGTTTTCCACAGACAAGGATTTGGTTGAGTCAGGATTGTACTTTTTCTAATCATAGCCTGGTGTCTGACTTCTGCCCTAGTCTCAACCCTTAGGCACTTCTTGTAACTAGATCTGAAAGGATTGAGTATAGGCATAAGCAAGCTGGAGAATAATTCCTCCCAGCCTACCATATAAAGTAATTACAATATTCCTCATCTCTTCCTCTCAGATCTGGAAGACGTGCCTTGGGCCAAGGGGGTATAGGGACTGGCATTGGGCATTTTACTCCTAATTGGCCAACTAAGAAAAGAGGACCAGATCCTTTGATCTGAGCGCCACCTCCCTCCCTTCTCTCTGCTCCCTGCTAGGATGGATAGAAACAGTGCAGATAATGAGCAGGATCTGAATCTCAATGTACCCCTAGTTAAAGTAAGAGCAGTGTCACATTGCTCATTTGTAGAGTCCCAAACCTTGCAGGTTTCTTTGGGCGTAGGTTGCACATTTAGGCTTGAATTCTATCTTGAGTAAAGCTTGTGTAGCTAAAATCTGTAAAGTCAATTGTTTAAGTGAATGCTTTGAACTGAGCATGTGTATCACAAGTTTGACCTCTGTCCTAAGAGAACCTGTACAAAGAGGGACAAAGGTTCAATCCGATGTGATGTGCCATGAAACAAGTAGCCAAGAGACCACACAACACATAGAAATCTTGACCAATATACTCTCTGTGAGTTATCTGCTTCTTCCTCATTTCAGTCTTCTGAGAGTATATTAGAGGAAGTTCATTAAAGAGGAGGAGGAAGAGGAGGAAGGGGGAAGAAAGGGGGAGGAGAAGGAGGACGAGGAGTCTGACACATATTCACAGTAAATAACACATGATTTCCCTACTGTGTCCTCTGAGACATCTCTTAATAATGACACACTAATTATCTCTCTATCTCTCCTAAGCCAGTCTTAAAGTACAGTAGGGTTAGAGATGCAAAATGGCTGCCTTACTAACAAGCTCATTTACATCCCTGAGAGGAGAGTAAATAAATCAGATAATATGCCATTGCAGCGTCTTTGAAATTCAACACGTTTAGAAAAGCACATTTCTTAGAACACCAAGGCTTGGTGATTATGATACTATAGGGAGATGGTAATTGTGTTTCTTTTCCTCCTTTCTAAGAGCTGATGTATTCTTCCCCAGAGAGAAAGCAGAGTGTTTTTGAAGTATCACAACAAACCAATTTCTCCTTCCACAGACCTATACCTATGCTGTGTGAAGGATAAACCATGAAACGGTACAACATTAATGTGAAAAAACAAGGAAAAAGTATCGCTGTAGTTTTTGAATAACTAAATCATGTAGAACCTGATGAAGCACTGTAGGCCTACAACGAGGGGTGGTGATGGATTGAAAACGAATAGATAAAATAATCTCAATAAAAGAGGTCCGCTCATCTTTAATAAGAGATTGTTAGAACTAGCCTATAGCGAGATGGTTAGGGTCCACTCATGGGCAACAACCTCCTGACACCTGTCTGTAGATGTTAGATCATGTTCGGCTTTAAAGATCTCCAATGGGATTTCCTTCAGGGAGAACCTTCAAACATGGACGTTTGTTTATGCTGTCTATCTTTTATTTTATAGATGTATTCTGTATGCTCATCTTTGCAATGCTGCAACCAAAGTGACCAGTGATGGGAACATAAATATTTACATCATAGTCAAACCATATAGATACAGAACTGTTGATGGGGAAGTACATCCTACACCTTGTATTTACAGTGTTAACACCAGAGTAGCTTAAGTACCCTTAACAACCTACGCTTCAATTAACACTACACAGTTAAAAACCTACACTTCAGCCAACATCACACCCAGCCACACTGTCAGCGTCTAAAAGCTCCAGACCACACGCCCTGCGCCCTCATGTCCCCATCATTATCTATGTTACATCAATGACAGTCATTACTGACACGCTAAGGTCATTAGAGGTACCTGTCTGTCCTTCTCACAGCTCGTTAGCCAGTGCTACAAAGCCATCGCTACAGAGGAAAGGTTGTCTTTGAACGCTGGCTAGCAGGAACATCAGTGTAAATGTCAATCTGAAGGTCAACTGACTGGGGGAAGTTGGGGAGAGAGGTGATAAGGGACACAGTTAAGTGGAGTGTGATGTTTGTGCCCGAATTGAGTGAAAATGCCCTAAGTGAGCATAGATGGGAAAAATAAATGATTCTTAAACAGAATTCATTTGAGTTTGTTTCTAAATGTTTGTGGTGTGTGTAAAGATAGCCACTTGTAATTACAGAATTGGCAAAAACGATATCACTGTTGTAAAGTGCCATGTAACTTCACGTTTCAAGAGCCGATCCAAGAAGCTTTGATGGAATACGAAGTTGAGGAGAAGTTGACTGTAGATATTAATAACCAAACAATCAATAGAAATTATATTTCCATCCACCGTCAGGATTTTGAGGACAGAAAGCATCTATCGAACGTTAGAGTGAGAGAAAAAAATGAAACCCAAGGTGATTTCTTAAGAGAGTAGGGTTATTAATGTTTTCGCCTCAGGCAGTTCACATACCACCCTTATCTAATCAGGACCCACTATAACACATCACTTCCGATCTGTCTGATCAATCCCAAACTCCCCCTGACACAGGAAACATCAGACAGACAGATAAACCTAAACCTTTAATATACTGTACTGGAGAGTAGTGAATCATCTACATCAGAAACTCACAGAGAGACTGCACACACGCATGAACGCACTAGCACACACACAGCCACACACACACACACACACACACAGCCACACACACACATACACACAAACAAACACACACACACACACACACACACAGCCACACACACACACAGCCACACACACACACACACACAGCCAAACACACACACACACACACTTGAGAGCCTGGAGCAGGGTTGCTAAACAACACTCGCATGATGACAGACTTTAGGCTTCAAACTCATATCATTAATAGAGCCTTTTAAAGATTAGGCTAAATGTTGTGAATATTTTATTGCTTTTAAACAGCAGACAGCTAATAGCAGGTCTTCAGGGTACAACAGCACTTGTCAAAAATACAGGCAACATGAAACAAGATTCTCCTAATTGAACTAAATGCATGTTGTACAAATTACAAAGCTCTGTGATAATTTGCCTGCGACGCCTCCCTACACAGACAGACACAGACATTCAACTCAACTGGGATGAGAGAGAAGGAAAGGGTGGAGAGAGGGAGAGAAAGCGCAAGAGACAGAGAGAGAGAGAGAGAGAGAGAGAGAGAGAGAGAGAGAGAGAGAGAGAGAGAGAGAGAGAGAGAGAGAGAGAGAGAGAGACAAACAGAGAGAGTGAGACAAACAGAGAGAAAAGATGAAGAGGAAAGACATTCAGTGAATGGGTGTAACATGTCCTGTCTGTATGTGAGACACGCTAGATAACAATCCCCTGTAAATCCTTTACAAAACTGATTACAAGGCTTCTGTCTGTCTGTCTGGGCCAGACCAACCCCAACAGCATATCAAACCGTGTAGCACAGCTGTAAACTACTGCTATACATAGCAGTTAGTCTGTGTTTTATTGCCTTTCAGACAACAAAACGATGTAGTCAGTGTGTGTGTGTGTGTGTGTGTGTGTGTGTGTGTGTGTGTGTGTGTGTGTGTGTGTGTGTGTGTGTGTGTGTGTGTGTGTGTGTGTGTGTGTGTGTGTGTGTGTGTGTGTGTGTGTGTGTGTGCGTCAGTGTTCTGATCCTAAACCCGGACTACGCCAGGTGTTTGAGTGTCCCAGGGCTTTGTATTGCTGTCTGATGAGACCAGAGAGAAATGTCAACACATCCCAAATCAACAACAACTTCTGAAGACTTCTCTTCTGCCCAATCTGACAGTGTTCGTCACTCCCGGTCCTGTGGGGGCTTTTGTTCTAGCCCAGCATTAACACACTTGATTCAGCACTTGGTTCAGCCAATTAAGGTCTTGATGAGTAGCTGATTGGTTGAGCCAGGTGTGTTGGTGCTGGGCTGGAACAAACACTCCCACACCTTGGGGGTCTACCAGACCACACATATCACCACAACTGAACAATTCTGTCAAAACACCACACAGCTAAATCAACACAAACCCTAAATGAAGATGTGTGCGTGTGGTGGTATGGCATGTGTCTACATTTCGTCAGGTCTAATTTTGTCTCCCTGCTAAATATACATTCCAGTCCGGCCCAGCCGACCTAATCAGCGATGCCTTTGATGCTATGCTTCCCTTCAAAGGAAGATGCCATCACTTTCAACTCTAACTCCAATATATTCATTCAACATCTATCTTTAGCATGTACTGCCCCATATTGCAAAAAAAAAGAAGCTTCTCTCGACAATGTATATTCATGAGAGTCGAACTACAACACACCTGGGTCTCAAGACTATTCTCTTCCTCTTTCCCACTATATCTCTTGTTCTCCCCTCCCTTTCTCTTCTTCTCTCTATCTCTCTTTCTGTCTCTGTCTTTCTCATTCTCTCTCTTTCTCTCTGTCTCTTTCTCTCCCGGCCTTGTCGACTGACCTAAATCTCCCTAGATTATGCCATATATTAATTTGGAAAATAACTCCAAGTACCCGTCATATACTGATTAGTAACTCATACCCTCTGACCCTGGCTTCTCTTTTGATGTGTGGTCTTTAGGTAGGAGAGAGGGGGAGAGAGGGAGGAGAAGGGCCAGGTGTAAGAGGGGGAGAAGAGATGGGGGAGGAGAGGAGAAGATGTGACTGGTGGAGTAGTAAAGGAGTATGAGATGGCAGGCAAAGAGGGGAGATGAGAAGGAGAGGTGAGGAGAGGAGGCGGGGGTGAGGAGAGGAGGCAGGGGTGAGGAGAGGAGGCAAGGGTGAAGGGGTGAGTGTGGAAGGAGAGGTGAGGTGAGGAGAGGTGAGGAGAGGGAGAGAGGAGCAGGGGGTAAAGGGGTGAGTGTGGTCTTGTTATAAAGAGCACCTGGGATAACACAGTGAAGCAGCAGCGGCCCTGGGTCCCTGAGTCCATGTGTGTGATTGTAGGGTAGGAGCAGATGTCTGTCTAGAGAAAGAGAGTGTGTGTTTCTCTGTCTTGGTTTAACCACACTGGAGTGTGTTATCTGTGTCACTGTGGGTGTAGAGTTACAGTTTTACAGTGGAGTTTTACTGGTCTAAAGTTGTCTACCTGTATGGACTTACCCCCTCTACCCTCTGTTCATCATCATCATCATTATCCTATTATCATACTGTGGTTGATGTCTAAAGAGGATACTTATCATATAACCATGACCAACACTGAGCTGTATTCTTAGAAGGTATTTGGACAAAGACGTATAACAGGTGTATTAGTGTGTCTTATAGCTCTCTTCTAGGTCTGCTGTATGATTTACATGCTGAAACCTGCTATATGTCTTCAACTTGAAACTTGAGTTGTATTTTAGTAGATGGCTGACTGGGATCTCTCTGTGTGTGTGTGTGTGTGTGTGTGTGTGTGTGTGTGTGTGTGTGTGTGTGAGTGTGTGAGTGTGAGTGTGTGTGTGTGTGTGTGTGTGTGTGTGTGTGTGTGTGTGTGTGTGTGTGTGTGTGTGTGTGTGTGTGTGTGTGTGTGTGTATGTGTGTGTGTGTGTGTGTGTGTGTGTGTGTGTGTGTGTGTGTGTGTGTGTGTGTGCGCGCGTGTGTCAGATAGACATTAGACGGAGTAATGACTTACAGATGATCACTTACCCACTCTTGCTCTGCACTGCACACTGTGGCCAGGAGAGAGAGAGAGAGAGAGAGAGAGAGAGAGAGAGAGAGAGAGAGAGAGAGAGAGAGAGAGAGAGAGAGAGAGAGAGAGAGAGAGAGAGAGAGAGAGAGAGAGAGAGAGAGAGAGAGAGAGAGAGAGAGAGAGAGAGAGAGAGAGAGAGAGAGAGAGAGAGAGACTTACACCTACTGTAATGGTCCGGGCATAAACCACACGAAAACAACACTAGACACTGGAACACAAAGCTTTTACTACCTCATTCTGGAATATACAAGGTCTGAGGTCATCTGCCTTTGGCCTAAAGAGCAGGAACCCAGACTTTATCAAAGAAATTGGAAATACACAGACACTGTCATCCTACAAGAAACATGGTATAGAAGAGACGGACCCACTGGTTGCCAGGTGTGAAACAGGGAAGAGACTAAGGGGGTATGCTAATTTGGTATAGAGCAGATCTAACCCACTATTAAATTAGTCAAAACAGGAAAATTTTACGTCTGGCTAGAAATGAATAAGGAAATTATATCAACAGAGAAAAATGTCCTCTTGTGTGCTACCTATATCCCCCCCAATAGAATCCCCATACTTTAAAGATGACAGCTTCTCCATCCTAGAGAGGGAGCTCAACCATTTCCAGACCTAAGGACATGTACTAGTTTTTTGGCGACCTAAATGCCAGAACTGGACAAGAACCTGACCCTCTCAGCACACAGGGGGACAAACATCTACCTGGAGGTGACAGTATTCCCTCTCAAGTATGCCCCCCTAGACACAACTATGACAAAACAACAAACAAAAATGGGTCACAACTCCTGCAGCTCTGTCGCATGCTGGGTCTGTACATAGTCAATGGTAGGCTTCGAGGAGACTCCTATGGTAGCTCATCCCTTGGCAGTGTACTGTAGATTACCTTATCACTGACCTCAACCCAGACTCTCACAGATCGTTCACACCATCCTTAGCTCTGGCATTTTCCACAATATTTGGAACCAAGGACTCATCACCCCAATCCACAAAAGAGGAGACAAATTTGACCCCAATAACTACCGTGGGATATGAGTCAACAGCAACCTTGGGAAAATCCTCTGCATTATCATTAACAGCAGACTCGTACATTTCCTCAGTGAAAACAATGTACTGAGCAAATGTCAAATTGACTTTTTACCAAATTGCTGTACGACAGACCATATATTCACCCTGTACAACCTAATTGACAAACAAACAAACCAAAACAAAGGCAAAGTCTTCTCATGCTTTGTTGATTTCAAAAAAGCTTTTGACTCAATTTGGCATGAGGGTCTGCTATACAAATTGATGGAAAGTGGTGTTGGGGGAAAAACATTAGACATTATAAAATCCCATGTACACAAACAAGTGTGCGGTTAAAATGGGAAAAAACATACACATTTCTTTCCACAAGGCTGTGGGGTGAGACAGGGATGCAGCTTAAGCCCCACCCTCTTCAACATATATATCAACGAATTGACGAGGACACTAGAAAAGTCTGCAGCACCCAGCCTCACCCTACTAGAATCTGAAGTCAAATGTCTACTGTTTGCTGATGATCTGGTGCTTCTGTCCCGAACCAAGGAGGGCCTACAGCAGCACCTAGATCTTCTGCACAGATTCTGTCAGACCTGGTCCCTGACAGTAAATCTCAGTAAGAAAAAAAAAAAAGGTGTTCCAAAAAAGGTCCAGTTGCCAGGACCACAAATAAAAATTCCATCTAGACACCGTTGCCCTAGAGCACACAAAAAACGATACATACCTCGGCCTAAACATCAGCGCTACAGGTAACTTCCACAAAGCTGTGAACAATCTGAGAGACAAGGCAAGAAGGGCCTTCTATGCCATCAAAAGGAACACAAATTCAACATACCAATTAGGATCTGGCTAAAAATACTTGAATCAGTTATAGAACCCATTGCCCTTTATGGTTGTGAGGTCTGGGGTCCGCTCACCAACCAAGAATTCACTAAATGGGACAAACACCAAATTGAGACTATGCATGCAGAATTCTGCAAAAATATCCTCAGTGTACAACGTAAAACACCAAATAATGCATGCAGAGCAGAATTAGGCCGATACCCGCTAATTATCAAAATCCAGAAAAGAGCCACTAAATTCTACAACCATCTAAAAGGGAGCTATTCCCAAACCTTCCATAACAAAGCCATCACCTACAGAGAGATTAACTTGGAGAAGAGTCCCCTAAGCAAGCTGGTCCTGGGTCTCTGTTCACAAACACAAACAGACCCCACAGAGCCCCAGGACAGCAACACAATTAGACCCAACCAAATCATGAGAAAACAAAAAGATCATTACTTGACAAATTGGAAAGAATTTACAAAAAAAACGGAGCAAACTAGAATGCTATTTGGCCCTAAACAGAGAGTATATAGTGGCAGAATACCTGACCACTGTGACTGACCCAAAATTAAGGAAAGCTTTGACTATGTACAGACTCAGTGAGCAAAGCCTTGCTATTCAGAAAGGTTGCCGTAGGCAGACCTGGCTCTCAAGAGAAGACAGGCTATGTGCACACCGCCCACAAAATGAGGTGGAAACTGAGCTGCACTTCCTAACCTCCTGCCAAATGTATGACCATATTAGAGACACATATGTCCCTCAGATTACACAGACCCACAAAGAATTAGAAAACAAATCCAATTTTGGTAAACTCTCATATCTATTGGGTGAAATACCACAGGGTGCACAGCAGCAAGATGTGTGGCCTGTTGCCACAAGAAATGGGCAACCAGTGAAGAACAAACACCCTTGTAAATACAACCTATATTTATGTTTATTTATTTTCCCTTTTTTACTTTAACAATTTGCACATCATTACAACACATCATGACACTTGAAATGTCTTTATTATTTTTGAACTTTTGTGAGTGTAATGTTTACTGTTTTTTATTGTTTAATTCACTTTTGTTTATCATCTATTTCACTTGCTTTGGCAATGTAAACATATGTTTCCCATGCCAATAAAGACCCTTAAATTGAATTGAAATTGAGAGCGAGAGAGAGCGAGAGAGAGAGAGAGAGAGAGAGAGAGAGAGAGAGAGAGAGAGAGAGAGAGAGAGAGAGAGAGAGAGAGGGCCAAAAGGAGCAGAGAGATGAGAAGGAAGATGAGAGGTGGAGGACAGAGAGGTGAGATGAGAAGAAAGAGAATGAGAGGAGAGAGGGGAGGAAGAGGAGGGGAGGAGGAGGGGAGGAGGGGAGGAGGAGAGGAGGAGAGGAGGGTGAGAGTGACTGTGAATGGAGAAAAGTTAGACTAGAAGGCAGGTCTCCACACAGAAAACAAAGTTAGAGGAGAGTGGGAAAGATAGAGGATATGGAAAGTAGAGAGGAGAGATGAGAAATAAGGAGAGGTGAGGAGAGCAGAGGGAGCAGTGGAGAAGGGTTGAGAGTAAGTGTGTGTGGAGAGCGAGAACATGGGATCTCCATACATAACAGACCAGGGTGAGGCAGACCAGGGATAAGGCAGACCAGAGATAAGGCAGACCAGGGGTGAGACAGACCAGGGGTGAGGCAGACCAGGGGTGAGACAGACCAGGGGTGAGGCAGACCAGGGATAAGGCAGACCAGGAATAAGGAAGACCAGGGGTGAGACAGAACCAGAACCTTCCAAAAAATAGGCAAAAACCTAAATGTGTACCGTAGAAGGTTAATGCGACTCCGTGCAGCCAGGGGTGAGACAGACCAGGGGTGAGGCACACCAGGGATAAGGCAGACCAGGGATAAGGCAGACCAGGGGTGAGACAGACCAGGGATAAGGTAGACCAGGGATAAGGCAGACCAGGGGTGA
>NW_028157486.1:0-14255 GCF_964263955.1 Coregonus lavaretus
CCCACGGGGGGCCAGTATGAAAAATGTATGCACTCACTAACTGTAAGTCACTCTGGATAAGAGCGTCTGCTAAATTACTCAAATGTAAATGTAAACATAGGCAACATACACACACACACACACACACACACACACACACAGTACATTGACACGTACAGACACACAGTACTCCTTCTGTTATTCAGTTCAGCTGCGGAGGCAGTGATTCAGTGATTCAATGTCTCATTACTCCTTCGCCATGTCAGCACCTTGGAGAGCTCCCACACACTCTCTGCCCTCACTAAGCCACAGAAACTGTCCATACTGAAACAAGGTATCTACATTCACACACGCACACACACACACACACACACACACACACACACACACACACACACACACACAAGAAACACACACACACACCTCACCACAGACAAACAGAGAGCATCTGTGTGTGTGTGTGTGCGTGTGTGTGTGTGTGTGTGTGTGTGTGTGTGTGTGTGTGTGTGTGTGTGTGTGTGTGTGTGTGTGTGTGCATGTGCATGTGTGTGTGTGTGTGCGTGTGTGTGTGTGTGTGTGTGTGTGTGTGTGTGTGTGTGTGTGTGTGTGTGTGTGTGTGTGTGCTGTGTGTGTGTGTGTGTGTGTGTGTGTGTGTGTGTGTTTTGCCTGTGCTGAAATGCCTAGGGGCCATCTGTTTCTCCCCCCCCACCTCTCCCATCCTCTGCTTTGACCTCTCAACTGTGTTAATTTGACAATTACATCCTCTTTCAGGAACAAAAGGAAGACAGAATCCTTCTTTCTCCATGTGGCAGACCCTCGACAATCCTCTGCTGAAGACTCAGTGTGGCGACATCCCTGTCTAAGCCTGTTTTCTCCTCTCTTTCCCTCTCTCTTCTTCCTCTCTCTCCTTCATCCTCATCTCTCTCCCTCCCTCCCTCCCTCCCTCCCTCCCTCCCTCCCTCGTTCCCTAGCGGTGTCTCTTATCGTGTCTGTGCTAATTAAGGGTTTTGAAAGGCCCAGGAACAAACACACACTTTCAGAGCACAGGAAAGCCTGAGTGTGCATAAACTGCCTCAAAACATATACTACGTGACCAAAGGTATGTGGACACCTGCTCGTCGAACATTTCATTCTAAAATCATGGGCATTAATATGGAGTTGGTCCCCCTTTTGCTGCTATAATAGCCTCTACTCTTCTGGGAAGGCTTTCCACTAGACGTTGGAACACTGCTGGGTGGACTTGCTTCCATTCAGCCACAAGAGCATTGTTGAGGTCAGGCACTGATGTTTTGGGTGATTAGGCCTGGCTCACAGTCCTTCCAAAGTCAATTCATTCCAAAGGTGTTCAATGGGGTTGAGGTCAGGGCTCTGTGCAGGCCAGTCAAGTTCTTCCACACCAATCTCGACAAACCATTTCTGTATGGACCTCGCTTTGTGCACGAGGGCATTGTCATGCTGAAACAGGAAAGGGCCTTCCCCAAACTGTTGCCACAAACTTAGAAGCACCGAATGGTCTAGAATGTAATTGTATGCTGTAGCATTAAGATTTACCTTCACTGGATCTAACGGGCCTAGCCCAAGCCATGAAAAACAGCCCCAGATCATTATTCCTCCTCCACCAAACTTTACAGTTGGCAGGTAGGGTTCGCCTGGAAAACCCAGATTTGTCTGTTGGACTGCCAGATGGTGAAGCATGTTTCATCACTCCAGATAATGTTTTTCCACAGCTCCAGAGTCCAATGGCGGCGAGCTTTATACCACTCTTGCCGACGCTTGACATGGCACATGGGGATCTTAGGCTTGTGTGTGGCTACTCGGCCATGGAAACCCATTCATGAAGCTCCCAACGAAGTTCTTGTGCTGACGTTGCTTCCAGAGGCAGTTTGGAACTCGGTAGTGAGTGTTGCAACCGAGGACAGACAATTTTTATGCGCTACGCGCTTCAGCACTCGCCAGTCCCGTTCTGTGAGCTTGTGTGGCCTACGACTTCGCAGCCGAGCTGTTGTTGCTCCTAGACGTTTCCACTTCCCAATAACAACACGTACAGTCGACCGGGGCAGCTCTAGCAGGGCAGAAATGTGAGGAACTGACTTGTTGGAAAGGTGGCATCCTATGACGGTGCCAATTTGAATGTCTCTGAGCTCTTCAGTAAGGCCATTCTACTGCCAGTGTTTGTCTATGGAAATTGCATTGCTATGTGCTCAATTTTATACAGCTGTCAGTAACGGGTGTGGCTGAAATAGCCAAATCCATCAATTTAAAGTGGAGTCCACATACTTTTGTCCATGTAGTGTAGCTACACAAACATAGAAACACACACACACATGTGACACACACATCATCATGCAGCAGAACAACACAGACTAGTACAGACTCAGACAAGACCAGCTCAAAATCAATCAATCAATTAACAATAAGTCAATCAAACTATCCATCCAGCCAAGCAGGATAATGCATCGATAATGTATCAAGTGCAGAAACAGAACTAGCAAAATACTATAAAGGCTATATCTTTGCTTTGTTTCCCCCAATGATCCAGATATGGAGGAAGGCTGGTTGTTACAGAATGTTACAATACCACCGCTCTGATTCTCTACAGCATCAATGCAACTGAGCCAAGGCAGACATTTTGTGTCAATCAAGTAGGGGACATCATCAATATCTTTACATATCTACCTTGGGATGGATTTGGATACATGTGTTATTGGAGGACAGACAGTCATCAATAGGGAACAATAAAATCCCTTCACCACAGCCCCCTTTCCCTCAAAAGCAGCTCAGCCACTCAGAACACAGGTTGACCACACAGGTTGCATGACTGGATATTGTGTTTGAAGACCATTCTGTGAGTTACAGCAGCAACACGTAGAGTGAGGTGGTGGGTAGAACTCTAGTTGTTATGCTTTTCTCCTGTCTTGCCGTGTCTCTCTGAGAAGAGGCTCAGGTCTTTACAGACGCCCTGGTGAAGTAAAGGTTGTTCTAAACAATACACACAGTTGTTGCTAAGCGAAAGGTATTTTACACAAGGGAGCATTAGAGAAAAGCAAAACAAGCACTTTACCTTCTTTACAAAGTCATATGATGAACAATTTTCCTCCTAAAGCCCAGATGTAGTTTCCCAATGAGTAGGGAGCATGGCTTTACAAAAGATATGAGATATGAGTAGGATAGCAATAGGATTTATTACAACATAATCAACAAGCGCATTTGTGGTCTGAACCAAACAGAGAATAAATTAAGCCCCAAAAACATTAATCAAAATAGTGGGCTGTGTCACCCTATTGAATCACAGAAATGTAAAGATGAATCATTATGAAACTATTTTTCTCATTTAAAAAAAAAAAAAATGCAGGTTTGTTTTCATCAAACAAAGTGCATGCAGAAAATTGCTGACCTCAATCAGTAGCCCATATCCCTCTGGTCAGAGAGGAGTTAGGGGGTTAGGTTGGGGGCTGGGGTGGTCAGAGAGGAGTTAGGGGGGTTAGGTTGTGGGCTGGGGTGGTCAGAGAGGAGTTAGGGGGGTTAGGTTGGGGGCTGGGGTGATCAGAGAGGAGTAGGGGGGTTAGGTTGGGGGCTGGGGTGGTCAGAGAGGAGTTGGGGAGTTAGGTTGGGTACTAGGGTGGTCAGAGAGAAGTTAGGAGGTTGGGGGCTAGGGTGGTCAGAGGGGAGTAGGGGGGTTAGGTTGGGGGCTAGGGTGGTCAGAGGGGAGTTAGGGGGTTAGGTTGGGGGCTGGGCTGGTCAGAGAGGAGTTAGGGGGTTAGGTTGGGGACTAGGGTGGTCAGAGAGGAGTTAGGAGTTAGGAGGTTGGGGACTAGGGTGGTCAGAGAGGAGTTAGGAGGTTGGGGCTAGGGTGGTCAGAGAGGAGTAGGGGGGTTAGGTTGGGGGCTGGGGTGGTCAGAGAGGAGTTAGGGGGTTAGGTTGGGGACTAGGGTGGTCAGAGAGGAGTAGGGGGGTTAGGTTGGGGGCTAGGGTAGTCAGAGAGGAGTTTGGGGGTTAGGTTGGGGGCTGGGGTGGTCAGAGAGGAGTTAGGGGGTTAGGTTGGGGACTAGGGTGGTCAGAGAGAAGTAGAGGGGTTAGGTTGGGGGCTCGGGTGGTCAGAGAGAAGTAGGGGGGTTAGATTGGGGGCTGGGGTGGTCAGAGAGGAGTAGGGTGGTTAGGTTGGGGGCTGGGGTGGTCAGAGAGGAGTTAGGGGGTTAGGTTGGGGACTAGGGTGGTCAGAGAGGAGTAGGGGGGTTAGGTTGGGGGCTAGGGTGGTCAGAGAGGAGTAGGGGGTTTAGGTTGGGGGCTGGGGTGGTCAGAGAGGAGTTGGGGGTTAGGTTGGGGACTAGGTTGGTCAGAGAGGAGTAGGGTGGTTAGGTTGGGGACTAGGGTGGTCAGAGAGGAGTAGGGGGGTTAGGTCGGGGACTAGGGTGGTCAGAGAGGAGTAGGGGGGTTAGGTTGGGGACTAGGGTGGTCAGAGAGTTGTATGGGGGTTAGGTTGGGGGCTGGGGTGGTCAGAGAGGAGTTGGGGGGTTAGGTTGGGGACTAGGGTGGTCAGAGAGGATTTAGGGGGTTAGGTTGGGGACTAGGGTGGTCAGAGAGTTGTAGGGGGTTAGGTTGGGGGCTGGGGTGGTCAGAGAGGAGTTGGGGGGTTAGGTTGGGGACTAGGGTGGTCAGAGAGGATTTAGGGGGTTAGGTTGGGGACTAGGGTGGTCAGAGAGGATTAGGGGGGTTAGGTTGGGGGCTGGGTGGTCAGAGAGGAGTTGGGGGGTTAGGTTGGGGACTAGGGTGGTCAGAGAGGATTTAGGGGGTTAGGTTGGGGACTAGGGTGGTCAGAGAGTTGTAGGGGGTTAGGTTGGGGGCTGGGGTGGTCAGAGAGGAGTTGGGGGGTTAGGTTGGGGACTAGGGTGGTCAGAGAGGATTTAGGGGGTTAGGTTGGGGACTAGGGTGGTCAGAGAGGATTAGGGGGGTTAGGTTGGGGGCTGGGTGGTCAGAGAGGAGTTGGGGGGTTAGGTTGGGGACTAGGGTGGTCAGAGAGGATTTAGGGGGTTAGGTTGGGGACTAGGGTGGTCAGAGAGTTGTAGGGGGTTAGGTTGGGGGCTGGGGTGGTCAGAGAGGAGTTGGGGGG
The DNA here is from genome assembly GCF_964263955.1 of Coregonus lavaretus. Classification (NCBI taxonomy): domain Eukaryota; kingdom Metazoa; phylum Chordata; class Actinopteri; order Salmoniformes; family Salmonidae; genus Coregonus; species Coregonus lavaretus. The sequence continues at coordinate 5,087 of NW_028157486.1, forward strand.
TTAGGTTGGGGACTAGGGTGGTCAGAGAGGATTTAGGGGGTTAGGTTGGGGACTAGGGTGGTCAGAGAGGATTTAGGGGGTTAGGTTGGGGGCTGGGTGGTCAGAGAGGAATTAGGGGGTTATATTGGGGACTAGGGTGGTCAGAGAGGAGTAAGGGGGTTAGGTTGGGGGCTAGGGTGGTCAGAGAGGAGTAGGGGGGGTAGGTTGGAGGCTGGGGTGGTCAGAGAGGAGTTAGGGGGTTAGGTTGGGGACTAGGGTGGTCAGAGAGGAGTTAGGGGGGTTAGGTTGGAGACTAGGGTGGTCAGAGAGGAGTAGGGGGGTTAGGTTGGGGACTAGGGTGGTCAGAGAGGAGTAGGGTGGTTAGGTTGGGGACTAGGGTGGTCAGAGAGGAGTAGGGTGGTTAGGTTGGGGACTAGGGTGGTCAGAGAGGAGTAGGGTGGTTAGGTTGGGGACTAGGGTGGTCAGAGAGGAGTAGGGGGGTAAGGTTGGGGACTAGGGTGTGTGTGTGTGTGTGTGGGGGGGGGGGGGTAGGGGGGGGTAGACAAACTAAATATTCTAGACCTTGGCCTAAAGTGATGCTACAGTTCTAATAATGAAGGCCTGCTCAATGTGTACACTCATTTGGTGTGTCTGTGTTGTGTGTGTGTGTATTTCCACGTCACACGGCCGGTGGTAAAGGTTTATATTCCTGGGTGCCAGCTGTATAACATGCCATTTAGCAGACGCTTTCATCCAAAGCGACTTACAGTCATGTGTGCATACATTTTTACGTATGGGTGGTCCCGGGGATCAAACCCACTACCCTGGCGTTACAAGCGCCATACTCTACCAATTGAGCTACAGAGGACCACAATATATCCCGGGGTGTGTGTGTGTGCGTGTGTGTGTGCGTGCGTGTGTGAGTGTGTGAGTGTGTGTGTGAGTGTGTGAGAGGGAGAGATTGTCAAATGGAGGGAGACAATGACTATGATATAAACATGTCGTTTATAGAAGTGGTTAAAGTCTTGTACTTCTGATAACTAAGAAATCGCTAATCAACTCAGTAAAACATGTGGATTAACGATGAAAATGAGCTTCTTTTCAACATTAATATCGCTTCAAAATCACTCTACCTATCTCCTTATCTGACTCAATTACCTCCTTTTCTGACTCCGTCCCAACCAACAAGTAACATCTTAAAGGTCCAATGCAGCCATTTTTATCTCAATATCAAATCATTTCTGGGTAACAATTAAGTTTTCAATTAAAATGGTTGATAAGAAACAAAAATAGCTTCAAAGTAAAGAACAATTTATGAAGCAAGAATTTTGCTAGGACTGTCTGGGAGTGGTCTGAGTGGGGAGGGGAAAACAGAAAACTAACTGTTATTGGCAGAGAGGTTTGGAACCCTCTTTCTTATTGGTCTATTAACTAATTTGATGTCACCAGGCAGGCCAAAACTCCATCCCACCACAGCAGGCTGACATTTCAGGCAGGTCTTTTCAAACAGCTCTTACACTAAAAGGGCATGATCATAATTTTCATAATTTTCATAATTTTACAGTATTATTCCAACCTCATAGAGTGGAAATATATATAAAACACGTGAAAATCTTGCTTTTGATTGCACTGGGCTTTTAAATGAGGTGGAATGTCAAATTATCAATTGGTTTGAGTTGAAGGACATTGCTTGAAACCCATTTCCCTGTGACGTGTGCTCTTCCTCTTTAAGGCCATTCACAAATACATGATCGATATAGAATATCCTTTATATAACAATAACCATTATATTATCTGCACAGGATTAATATAAACTCTCCAATCCTACTGATCTCATTAATAGTACAAAGCAAACGTAATGTTATCTTGATGATTACTGTATTTAAATTTGACAAAATATATCAGACTATATTGAATAATGTGCAGGCCTAGTGCTTCATCTGGTCATGGATTCAATGTATTGCCATCTAATTATTAGAGAACAGTCTGGCGATGGTGTCGAACAGACCAGCAGTATAGTTAACCTGGCAATCTGAGCGTCCCTCTGTTTCCCTCGTGTGGACAACATTTGTATTGTAAATCTGCAGCGAATGAGCTTCAAGTGCGTACTGGAGAGTATATATCTCGTTCAGACTCGCGGCCTTTTCTAGATAATTCGTTGAACTTTCATGTGAAAACAGTAAGAAGTAAATGAGAACACAATGGTATATTTAGATTACCCATCGGACAAAACTTGATTCATTCATTGGCACATTTTCAATTCTGCATCTCCCAAAGCTGTGTTCCTCTCTTTCTCTCTTCTTTTTTTTTTTTTTTTTTGTATCGCCAGCTACTATCGAAGTTGCACGCCTTCCCGACTCTAGCCTACCTCCAGTAGGCTACCATTGCACAGTAGCAGCAAATTCCCATTTCCTTGCCCACAGCAGCACAACAAAAAAATGTAATCAAATCACTAGAGATTTCAATGTATCATTCTGCAATGCACAGACACAGCACAGTATAGAGCCATACCAAACACATTACCTCTACGTTCTTCACAAACGTTCCGTGGTAGCACCCCTTTCATTTGATTTAAGAGTTTGTTTTTGATAAGAAGGCTATACCAGACGCATATTCACTATACATTGATTTAACATTACCTTTACAATAAAATGTTCACTGAAATTACAGAATAAATATATGCACATATTTTCTTCAAATCTTTGTAAGAGAGAAAACATTAAAAGTGCCTCCTACAAAGCCGTTAGTGTCGATGAAATAATCCGATGGTTCTTAAGAAAGTGCGTGGATTTCCAGAAAACCTTGAGCGTCATCATATAATATATTCACAAATGTTATTTTCATCCTTGGGCGAGCACATCCTTGAGAATTTCCCCCAGATATTGATAGTAGTCCTCTTTAATAACAATAATGATAATAATATATAAAATGAAATAGAACACTGAACCGTAATGTGTTAGAGTATCTCTATTAATACGTGAGTGGTAGTTCTGAGCAAATCCCTCACCACTGCAATAGAGCGAGTGCATGCAGCAAACTGCAATTTATTTATTTTATTTTGTATTTATTTCCTACAAACTTAATGTGCACGGCACCCGGGCGTTCATATATCCACCTGAAAGATAGAGAGACAGAAACACGAGCCCAGCGGAGACATCCTGCTCCAGCTCCTCTCCCGCACAGGGTTACTCCACTCCACCATTTGAGAGCGCATGAAGGGCTCAGTTTGATGGGATATATTTTCGGATGTTGTGATTTTCCCGGTCTCTCTCCTCTTTCTTGTTCTCTCACTCTCCTCGGCATATAGACCAATCTGTTCCATATAAAAATAAGGGTTGATAACATTGCTGGCTACTCTGAAAAAAGGCACTTCATTGAATATCTGAGAATGGCCTTTCCTCCAAAGCGATTTTGGGGGAAATGTTTTTGTTATATAACATTTCATTTTAATATCATGCTGCTTTTTTGTTTCGTTTTTTATTCCGTGATTTTGTTCCGTTTGGAGTATGGAAAAGGGAGAGTGTGTGTTTATGTGTAGCTTATGCTAAACTCCGTGTGTTAGAACCGATATGATTTCTCCAGTACTTCGAGGTAATCCGGCTTGGTTTGGAGTTTGGCCCTTAACTCGAGGTAATCGCTTTGGGAGGGGTCAGGGAAGCAGCCTTTCCCTGCCGTGAACAGCAAAGTCTCCTTGAGACATGCGTCCTGTTGTAAGTCCGGGTATTGCATACCGGGCGGGTGTGCATGTGCTACGTGCATGTCCTTTAGTTTCGGCACCGTTCCATACAGACAGTCTACGAAGCCGACAGTCGGCGTGGGTCTCTGGCTGTCAATCACGGTGGGACACAGCCCGCTGTTCTCGTGAAAACTCGATATATCCCCTGTATTGTGGTTTACCGTGACAATAGTGTTGAGCTGTGAGTTAGACAAGGCTAGGGTCCACTCCCTCTCCTTCTCTAAGAGGGTTCGGTAATTACTGTGGTTCTCTTTTGTTTCTGCAAACTGTCCCCCCTCACCCTCCCCTACCTCTCCCTCCCGGGGCTTGTAAATGGGGTTGTTGCACATCTGCGTCACAGGGTGAGGAATGTAATCATAGACATGACCGTGATTGTGGGTATGTGTGTGTCCGCTGGTTGGCTTTTCCAGTGAGCCCATGCTTCCACTGCTGGTCTGTCTCGGTGGATCCTCGAATATCCTGCACTGCATCTGGATTCCCGTCAGATCCACCTCAGAGCGTTTACGGAAGGGCAGCTTCTTCCGTCTCCGCAGGACGAAGGCGAAGAGGCCCGCCGCCACGAAAACCGCTGAGATGAACAGAACGAGAAGACTGAGGATGAGGACTGATAGAGGCACCGGCCCCCTCCCCCCAGCCTCCACCAGACCAGAGCTACCGGTGATCATGTCATCAGAGGGGAGGAGAGCTGGAGAGGGTCCGGACGAGTACTTCAGCTCTGGACAGATGACTTCAGCATCCAGCGACCTCAGATCCTTCCCAAAGGCAAAATCAGGGGTCTTACAGATGACATCACTAACCATGATGACAGAGGAAAGCTTCTCCATCCAGGTTTTGAGGGGGATGATGTCACAGGAGCAATCCCAGGGGTTCTGATGAAGGTCCACCTGGACAATGGAATGCAGGTGTTCTAGAACGCCACGCACAGGCAGGTACAGGAAGTAGTTATTTCGGAGGTTGAGTCGCGCTAGGCTGGTGCCTGCAAAGGCGTCGGTCGGGAGAGTGCGGAGGAGGTTGTCGTTGAGGAAAACAAGCTGAAGGCTGGGCATGAGAGAGAATGACGCCGGCTGGATCTCACGAATCACGTTATACTCAAAATAAAGATAACTCAACGTCTGTAAGCCCCGGAACATACCGGGAGTTAGCCTCTCAATGTCGTTCCCATTCAGATACAAACTCTTCAGGTTGGGAAGGTTGATAAATGCCCCTTCCTGGACGTACGATATCCGGTTATTCCCCAAGTGTAGTAAATCCAAACTGGAAAAGTTCCAGAAATCAGACCGGTAGATTTTCTGTATCAGATTTCCGCTCAGATAAAGTTTCTTGGCATTGAGGGGCCTGGGCAGCAGCTCTGAGATATTATGAACGCCCTTCTCTTTACAGTTGACCGTTAGCCCCAGGTCGTTGATATGGAGGTTGCAGGAACATCCAGAGGGACAGATGATAGGGATGGGGGGACGGGTCTGGTATCCAGCTATGGGGGGCTGGTTCAGGCCGGGGTAGAGACTACGAGGGGTTGGAGGGTTTTTGGTGGGCCTGGGCCGTTTGGTGGGTTTGACATGTCTCTCTTTGTACTCCACAGACGACGCTGTGTTGTGGAACGACGACAGCATGGAGGACGGTTTCGTTGGCCACGTGTTCTCGTTGTTGAACGGAGACCGGGGGATTCCCAGTTTGGCCTCAATTTCCACATCTGAAAGTAACGGACAGAGCTCACTGCGTTTTATCTCACGTAAATCTTTCCCGTGCAAGTGGAAGGGGTACTCACAGGTGATCTCTCCGACCAGTGCGGTGTAGGGAACACGTTCTAACCATGTTTTTAGCTGAACTATATCGCATTCACAGATCCATGGATTCTCCTCAAGCTGTATCTCCATCAGGCTCCGCCCCACATATTCCAACATGCCCTTATATGGTAAAGTCTTTAACCGGTTTCCCCTCAGGTCCAGGTGTGTTAGTGACACCGACCTGAAAAGGTAGCTGGGCAGGACTGGTATCAGATTGTCATTTAGGATGAGCACTCTTAGTTTGTGGAGGTGCCTGAAGGCTCCGCTCTCTATTCTCTTGATGACGTTATAGTCCGCCTGCAGGTATTCCAAGCTTTCCAGACCCAGGAAGGTGTCATTCCGGAAAACCTCTAGTTTGTTCTCATGCAGGAACAGCCGTTTCAGAATTCCCAATCCGTTAAACGCTCCAGCGTGGATGTCCTGTAGTGCATTATTCCCCAGATTAATGGACACAGCATTGTTGAGGTGAAGAAAACTGTTGAAGTACAGCTTCCTCATAGAGTTCCTTTGCAGGTTGAGTTTGAAGGGCCGCGTCCATGTCTGGGAGATCTGACTGACGTTTGTAAATCCTTTGCTGTCGCAGTGGACGTGAAAGATGCCCTCTTTGACTTGGCAGTAGCAGGGCTCAAAGCAGGGCTCGTCGATCTCCTCCGAGTCCTCCAGCAGTGGGATCGGGGTTGTCCATCCTAAGGCTATGGTGCTCAGCAAGGTAACCCACAGCATCCTCACTGAGACCTGGGGAAGTCACGGCTATGGCAAGCCACTTCACAGCACTGCAACCATAGAGAAGAGAGAGGGAGGGACAGGGAGAAGGGGCACACACACAAAGAGAGAGAGAGAGAGAGAGAGAGAGAGAGAGAGAGAGAGAGAGAGAGAGAGAGAGAGAGAGAGAGAGAGAGAGAGAGAGAGAGAGAGAGAGAGAGAGAGAGAGAGAGAGAGAGAGAGAGAGAGAGAGAGAGAGAGATCCAGTTAGTATTGCTGTCTCATGGAAGGTGCACATGGAAATGATTGAATACAATGACATTGGTGTATCAATGTAGCCCACTGACTATTTAGCTCATTACACACCAACCTAAAACAATTATACATCTCTCCTATTAGACCCTTGTTTAATTTAACCATATTTCCCAGTATGAGGATCTACCACTAGCCTAAGGTTGCCATAAATCAAACTCTGAGATGCTTATCTCAATGAATAAATGAAGGAAGGCAACAGCAGGGGGGCGTGAAGGGTGGAGAGGAGAGGAGAGGTGATCTCTCTGTATTTATACATAACATAGCAAACCTCTCCCGGTGAATCAGACACCGGAGTTCGCTGTGTTGTTGTGAAAATTAATGACGGTGTGGTTTCGGCAGATTAATCACACCATAGCGTGAGCTATACCCCCGTTAACCGAGGGACAGGGACAAAGCTGTCATCAGGGCTCAAGGCACGGACCAGAGAGAACAAGAGGACATTTGGGCAATATGCGGTGTTTGTCAGATTAGCACCCGAACCCTTTCTAATCAAAACAACCTTAGGAAATACATCTAGCATGCTATTTGTTATATGGGTATACAAATCGAAGTGTCAATAGATTCCATATATCGTTGTCTTCGGGGCATCTGCCGGGTTAAATGTTTGAGAACAAATTGATCGCAAATTGTTCATAGCCTACCAAAATAAGATATGTTTAGCCTAACCTCCATATGTAAATATAATATCATATTTTGTATGAAAGCAACTAGATGAACGGAGATGACATCAGCCGCTCAAGGGTTAGAGAGAAAAATATAAAGTAACTCTGAGAGGCGCTGCTCTCGTCTCCGGCGCAGCCCACCTGCCTGTGCAGATTTTTTGTCTCCCCACACGTGAATTCCCTTAGCCCCCCATCCTTATGGTCATTGTAAAAGAAAATGACAAAAAAGGAAAAACTTGTCATTTTTTAGGACACGTTACTTATGAAACGATTCCCTTACCATCACCTCCGTTCGTGTTAAAAATGCACACACACACACACACAAACACACACACACACACACACACACACACACACACACACACACACACACACACACACACACAAACAAACACAGACACACTGCAATGAATAGCGCACTTTGTATGTTCCCAGTGCTCTGCCTCCACCATTTGGCTTGTATCACAAATCTATGCGCTATCCGTGGTGCTGAAATTCCATGGAAAACACACAAAGCTCCTGCAGCCGCTGTCCATTAAACCGGTGGTGCTGAAATCAAACAAAATCCGAAAAACACTAAAAAGAGAGATAATTCGAACGTGACTCTTTCCGGTCGTTTAGCATTTCCACGTCCCACAGCCGGTGGTAAAGGGTTATATTCCTGGGTATCAGCTGTTATATCCCGGGTTACCTACTCAGTTTAATGGGATCCAACTTCACATCGCCTGCGTGTGTGGTGCCCGTGTAGCGGGGGAGGAGAGATATCCCGTGTGCCTTCCGTTACGGGCTGTTGAGAGATGGAGAGAAGGAGAGAAGGAGAGACAGGAAGATATGCATAGGAATGAGCCGAACACATCCACACAGCATAACGCAACCAAACCCTGCACCTAGACCAAACCACAAGCTGTTAGCACAGGGTAACTGTATGAATAAAGGTTAAATTATGGAAACGATAGTCTATAAGGAAAACACAATGAAATTATAAATAAATAAATAGACAAAATGTCTGTTGTATCTCAAAGAACTGGCAAACCCGAATTATGGAACAAACTGGGATTAGAAAGTCAACAGAAATAGAACCTACATGGAAACGAAAAGAAGCTGCTGAAATGCTTGCCAAGCGTTATGCGCGTGCTTTCGTCGTGACATCGGCTCGAAACAGTTGAATATTGGAAACAAATGCCCATTGATCAGATAGGATAGCCAGATTCCTCTGTTCATTCTCACCATCAACGAGTCTGTTCCTTTCCCTCCCACGTCTGAGGCTTAGCTATATGCAACACGGATAAGCATTAAGACACACAGATTCACACACCCACCACTCACCTTACTTTGGCACTGCAATTTAACAGCATCTGGAAAAAAACGCCACTAGTTTAAAGATTGTTGGATCTCTCTCTCTCCTTCTCTGCCTCTCTTCCTGACGAGATTTTCACGTTGCTCTCTCTCTCTCTCTCGCGCTCTCTCTCTCTCCTCACTTTCTCTCTGTCCCTCGCTCTTTCCTCTCCTACCGCTGTGGCTCAGGCAAAGAGAGAGAAAATGAAGACGTGATTTGAATGCAATGTTCTCTCTTTTTTCTATCCACAGCTTTGCTTATGATGCAGGTCCTCAGCTTGCTTCCACTGACGAACGTTCAACAGTATAGCCAGGCGAAACTGCACTCTCCTTGCTTAAGCTTCCCAACTCTGTCCGATGCGCCAACCTTCTGTGGATCATAGCAAAGTCTATTTTTCGGCTGGCTCCTTTTTAGACGTCACGGGAAGGGGCTTTGAGCGAAGATAGAGGGAGCATCTAGCAAGAGAGCGAGAAGAAGGGGGGGGGGGGGGGGGAGATGGAGGGGACGTTGGCGTTGGTTGTGGATGGTGTCGGCCTTGCTGAGAAGAAGAGGAGGAGCGCTCTGACTGTCGCAATAGGAGCGCGCACACTCTCTTCTTTCTCTCTCTCTCTCTGTTGAAAGGAGAGAGAGGCGTGTGTGTTTGTGTGTGCACTAC